>NC_043716.1:2052774-2063564 GCF_006229205.1 Suricata suricatta
CCAGCCTTGCGCTTGGGCTTGTAGGAGTAGTAGGGCCTCCAGAGCTGGTCCTCCCCGCCGGCGCCCGATTCGTCGTCGTCGTCCTCCTCGTCGTCGTCGTCGTCCTCGTCCTCGTCGTCGTCCTCCTCCTCCTCGCTCTCCTCCACCTCCTCTCCGCTCAGCTCCCCAGGGCGCAGGTCAGTCTCTGAGATGCGGCGCTTGACAATGGCCTCCTCCCCGATTCGCACAGTGATCTGACACAGTGGAGGTGGAGCCTGTAGCTGAGAGGGGCCCCGGCCAGGCCCCGCGGGGGGACCCCCACCCCCGCCAATCCCGCCAGCTGGCTTGGCTGTGTAGGTCAGTGTCCTTGCGGCCCGAGGGTTCCGGCCCTTGGCCTCCTCCGTGGCTGCGGCCGGCCCTGCAGCCGTGGCCGGGCTGGCGGCCGTGGCAGGGCTGGTTGGTGTGGCTGCAGGCTGAGGGGGAGGAGGTGGGTACTCACGTTTTTTGGGGGGCCTCGGGGGAGCAGTGTAAGTGATGACCGACGCAGCTTGGGCTCCCCCTGTGCTGGCCGGCCCACCCCCTGCCCCGCCCCCGCTCCCGCCCCCGTGAACAATGACCGAGGGAGCTGGGTGGGCAAAAGTGATGACAGAGGGTGGCGGGCCAGGCTGGGGGGCAGGCGGGGGTCCGGGCGGTGGGCTGGCAGGCGTTGCTACGGGGGCCGGTGTGTTGCGGCTTGGAGAGAGAGGGGCCTCAGGGGCTCCCTGGCTGTAGGTCTTATAGGGCCGCTTGGCTGCCCGCATGGGGAGCAGGCGGTAGAGCTTGAGGGTATTGAGCTTGGGCTTGTAGCCTCCGTTGGGTGTCTTCTCACTGGCTAAGAGGCCCGGGCTGATGCCGTGGAAGGCTCGCTGGTGGGTCTTCAGGTTATAATAAGTGACAAAGGTCTCCCAGCAGAAGATGCACTGGTACCTGGGTGGGGACAGCAGGGAGCGGGGGAAGGGGGCGGGGGGAACAGAGACACTGGGGTCAGGGGTCTGGCAGCTCGGGCCTCGCTTCCCGCCTCCTCTGCTCAGACCCAGAACTCCCCCGGCCATTCGCTGGCCCTCCTTTCCCGCTGCCTGTCCTACCCTGGCAGCCTCAGGGGAGACCCCTCACCCCCCACCCTATCCTAGCTCAGGGCCCCCTCACTGGCTAGGAGACACCAGGCCCCAGCTGTGAAATGGGAATAATCACACACCTTGCCTAACTCACAGCTCTAGGGACAGAACGGGGACGTATTTACAGAAATAGGCGTCACAACTACTGGACAGGCCTGTGCTCCCCACAGTCTCGTCCTAGGAGGACAGCTCCCTCTGCCCTCCTCGGCCTCATGGCCTCATCCACAGCACCAGCTGCCTGAGGGTGTCAGTGAGCGACAGCGGAGGAGGCCGAGGTGGGGCGGGGGCAGGGGGAGGCAGAGGTGGGAGTGACCAAGAACAGGCAAGCTCGGGCTGAGTGGGTGAGCAGGACAGCTTCCCTGTGACTCCCTCGGCCCTACTACTTCCCTGGTCTGCGGTCCCTACATGTGGCCTCCTGAGCCCTGCACCGCCACCCGCGCCCCGATCTCCAGGACCCCGCGCTCACCTGCGCTCCCCAGTGTGCCACACCTCGTGCTTGGTCCGGTACTCAGCCAGGGCGAACACCTTCTCACAGTAGCGACACGGGTACTTCCTCCGCCAGGAGTGCACGTTGCTGTGCCGCTTCAGGCTGGACAGGGTCACGTAGGAACGCTCGCAAGCCGCGCACACGTACAGCACGTGGCCGCCCACCACCTTCACCACGTGCTCAGGGCCACCTCGGAAGCCCACCGGCGGGGGCAGGGCTGAGGCGTCCACGCCCGCGGGACCACTGGGGCCCCCGGAGCCCAGCACTGCAGAGCCCCGGGGGCTGGCCCCCCGCCGGCACTGCGCCTCATGGGTCTGCAGCCGCTTGGGATGGATGAAGCTTTTCCCGCATCTGGGGCAGGGGAGGGGCCGCCGGGACAGCGGGGGCTGCGGGTCAGAGGCCTGGGCCTCAGCCCTGCCGCCTTCCCACTCCCCGGCCGGCCTAGGCCCGGTCCCGAAGCCATCGTGTTCAGGCTGCGAGCTGGCCATGGGGGCTGGGGCCGGAGGTACCCAGGCATCGCCTCCCTCCCCCAGGCCCTGCAGGCGGGAGATACCCAGCCGCCGCCCCAGGGCCCCGATCTCGGCCACCGCTGCTCCGTCCCCTCCGCCGCCCGGGAGTGCTAGCCGGGCACTGTAGATGAAGTTGAGGACATCAGAGAAGGCGGCTGCCGGGACCCCTGGCAGCTCCAGGACCCGGGGTGGGGAGGAGGTGGGGGATGAGGCCGGAGGGGGGGAAGATGAGGAAGAGGAAGAAGAGGAGGAGGAAGAGGAAGAGGAGGAGGAGGAGGAAGAAGAGGAGGACGAGGAGGAAGAAGAGGCAGCTGTGGTGGTGGCCGGGGTGGGGGCAGGGCCCCCAGTCACTGGCGGGAGGGGTAGTGGAGCTGAGGCGAGCAAGGCCTCTCTGAAGAAGGGACTAGACGCAGCCAGGACACTGCGGTGAGCAGGGAACTTGGTGTCTCCGGCTATGAGGGTGACATCACAGAAGAGGCCACGGAGCCGCTGCTCGTTGAGCTGGTGCAGGACGGCGGGGGCGTGGGACGGGTCCGTCACCTCTGCTGGGGGGGGCATGGCGCCAGCCTAGACAGACGAGAAGAGGCCAGGGGAGGTCCTAAGAGTCAGGGGCCTCTGGAATGGGGGGTTGAGTGGGAAGGACAGTGGGGGCCGCTGCTCAGAGACCAGTGGGACACTGACGACCTCCCGGTCACAGACGGCCGGGGTTAGTAGCCTTGGCCAAGCGTGTCTGGCGGGCGTTGGACACCAGTACGTCAAACCTCTGGGGCCGGAAGCGGCCAGGGCTGGCTCAGCTCATGATGAAGGTCAAGGGGTCAGAGCCCCCAAAGCCACCGTCCTAGAAAGGACAGCAGTGGCCACTTCTCTCCTGGCGGGAGGAGGAAGAGGCCCCCACGGGGACCGGCGACCCCTTCACAGGTCTCCCCCATCTAGAAAACGTGGCTGCCCTTGCCTCGGATTTCTCCCGGCCTTGGTCTCTCGAAGCGTCTCACCTGAGGGCGCAGCCAACATGGAGCAGAGCGGGGCTGGCTGGGTGCGCCCCTGCTCTGGGGCCTCTTCCTTCTGCGGAGACATAGAAAGCAAGTCCTCAGGAAGGCAGCTGGCAAGGAAAGGACCCCAGGAGGGGGGGTAGCCACAGCCGTTGGGGTCAAAGAGGACGCCCAGCTGCTGGGCAGACCCTGACCCTCCCAGGGGCCTGTCACGTTATTTGTCTAGCTGCATCCGATTGGACCTACGGGGTCACACACAGATCACAGCAGAGGCCGGAGAGGTACAGGCACAAGGTCATTTGCATATTCCCAATTCACCTCAAAACAACAGGGCTGCGGCAGAGGCGAAGTTCAATCCCATAGGTCCAGGGAAGCCTCTCGGATCAGCCTCAAGTCCCTTTGGCCCAATCTTCGGGGCTCAAAGAAAATCAAAGATTTGCATGTTGTCTTTCATTATAAGAATCTCATTTCCATATCAAAATAGAGTTGCTACAGGTTTTTTTTTTTTTTTTCCAATTTAAGAGAGGACTGCACGCACGTGCACACACACCAGCCCCAAAAGTCTCAAAGGGGGTTTCTGGTCCCAGGTGACCCGCAAAGACCATGGATTCATACACACATGGCAGCTCAGCCCGGTCCCTGGAAAGCCCTGGAAAGGCCGCCAGACCGAGAGTGAGGAGGCGTGGGTCCCACTCCTTACTCTGGAAGCTGGTGGCTTTGGGACCTTGGCTTAAAAAGGGGGGGAAGGGAAATGTACCCTCTACCTCACCTCTTGCTAGAAGGCTCATCTGAAAGGAGTAGCAGGCGTCCCAAATTTGAGCCGTTGTGGTCACTGCACAGAAAGCACCTCACAACCACTGTGGGTGCAATCAGGGCTTTGGGGTCCCATTTTTCAGTTGAAGATCTGAGTTCTAGAGCCATACAGTGACGGTGACGTAGCCAAAGTCACACACAGTGGCGGGGGGAGGGGAGGACACTGATCACAGAGCCAGGGCTACGGACCCGAAGGCAGCACTCTGGGTCTCACCCACCCTGCATGACACCCGGGGACACTCTCCTTCGGGATGCCCTGGGTCCCACAGTCCTCTGAGATATACTGTATCTAGGCGTCCTCACTATCCACCCCTCACTATCCACCCCCAAAAGGCTCTTCAGTATCTGGGCCGAAAGGCCTCCTGCCACAGGCACCTCATGCTCTGATTCCTCTCCCAGAGGAGGCAAAAAGTGGCAAAGGGGGTGATAGTCAAAAGTCCTAACAGTCCCAACTGCTAGGCACACACCAGTATGGGATCAGCGTTCCCCGTGTCATGGCCGTTTTGCAGAGGGGTTGGGAATCCTGCAGAAGCACCCCTGCCTCCACCAACTGCCCTGCGTGTGGGCTGGGGTCCAGTTCTGGCTGGAAAGTGGCAAGAGAGAGAGAAGGGCTTCCCATCCCCTTCCGTGGGAGCCGCTGACCCCCAGGTATTACCTCCTCTGCTCCTCATTATCCTACAAGGTAGTGCTTAGTTTCCCCAGCTTAAAGATTTTAAGTAATCCCTACGCCCAACTTGGGGCTCAAACTCACAACCCTGAGGCCAAGCGGCACACTGAGCCAGCCAGGCGCCCTGGCTTCCCCATTTTTAATCGACAGACTTAAGCCAGAGATGTGTGGCCAGTTAGCAGGAGGGCTGAGATCTGATACCAGAAAGTCTGGTGACAAAGCCTATGTTCTGGGGGTGCCTGGGTGGCTCAGTCGGTTAAGCGTCTGGTTTCTGGCTTCAGCTCAGGTCACAATCTCACGGTTCGTGGGTTCGAGCCCCGCGTCGAGCTCTATGCTGACAGCTCAGAGCCTGGAGCCTGCTTTGGATTCTGTGTCTCCCTTTCTCTCTCAAAAATCAATAAACATAAAAAAAAAAAAAAACCCAAACACCAAAAAAACAAAGCCTGTGTTCTGGGTTATACCACCTCATGAAGGACGGGTTTATGGCTGTGATATTGTGATACAGTAAAAGATACATATAATATATACACTTGGTCCTCATCCCCATTCCTGACACAGCGCTCCTAGATCCGTTGGAATTTCCTGGGTGAGGGAAGCATCTTTTGTTCTAACAAGGTGACCTTGGCAGTCTCCGGGAGAGCTTCAGGGTGGGGGTTGGTCACCAGAAAGACCAAACAAACCATGAGTAGAAGCTTGAAACTTTTCAGCCCACATCCATCCCCCATGGAGGGGAGAGGGGCTGGAGAGCCAAGTTAATAATGGATCGTGACTACGTGCTGAGGCCTCCTCTACCCTGTGGGGTTCAGAGAGCTTCTGGGTCGGTGAACATCCATGGGCCAGGACGGGGGTGAACCCTCACCCGTGGAGAGAGCAGGTTCTGCGTTCAAGGTCTTGGAAAGACCCTTGGAAATCTGGAAGAGGTCACCCTATTATCTCTTCGTTTGGCCATTCACTTGTATTATTGTATTCTTTATTACACAATAAACCAGTAAACCTTAAGCAAGCGTCTCCCTCCGTTCCATGAGCTATTCCGGCAGGATTTCAAAGCTGAAGAGGGAGGACATGGGAAACCCTGATTTACAGCTGGTCAGAGGCCCAGGCTTGTGGTGACTGACATCTGAAGCAGCCCGCCTCACGGGACGGAGCCCGTGACCTGTGCGACCTGGCGGGATCTCCGGGGAGACCGTGTCAGAACGGAGCTGAGTTCCAGGACACCCAGCTAGTGTCAGAGCCTTGTTCAGTGGGGGGACCTCCCCCCATTTGCTGTCTCCAGTGTCGTGAGGAGAGGGGAGAGAAAACCAGCACCCGCGGGGGCCCCACCGGCCCATCTAGTACCTTTGTGAAAATGAGAGGAAGGGGAAAAAAAATTCCAGGAGGGGCCCCTTCCTCCGGAGGTAGCAGGCCTGTCCGTACAGGCAAGAATGACAAAAGTTCAGTTCTCAGCCCCCATGGCCCCCCTTGGCCAGGCCTGGCCACCTGCGCGGGCACGCGGGCTCGGGGCCTCCTGAGGTGCGGCTGTGTGCCGACTGCCGAAATGCTTGGGCAAGGCCCGCGAGGACTCCCTGCAACCACGGAGGTCTACAGCTGGCCCGGCCCTTGGCCATCGGCCGGAGGCACCATCGTCATCATGTCCTTGTAGCTGCCGTGTATGACATTCTCAAGCGAGGAGCACAGTGCTAAGCACTTTATCCGCCCCAGATGGCCATAGCAGGGCTATGACCAACCCCACTGTACAGATGAGGAAACTGAGGCTTGAAATATGCCAGACTCCTCACCTGGCAGTGGAGAGAATGTGGTGCTGGGGGCGATCTGCCCCCGGCCTCGGGGTCTGGACCTGGCTCCCCGGAGTTCAACAGCCCCTTCAGTGACGACTACCCTATGAGGTTTTACGGGAGGGGAAGACCGCAGTTACGTGACCTTGGGCAAGTTACTTCACCCCTTCATAGCTCAGTTTCCTTGTGTATAAGGTGGGGCTAAGGAGCAGTTCCCAAAGGGTGATAAGGATTAACGTGCCCCCGGCCGGCAGGACCCGGGTTAGTACTAGGTACGGGGTAAACGATCACTAAATGCCAGTTCTTATTATTATACTCAGTCCCAGAAAATGGCAGTGGTGGGCCGGGGGAGTAGAGAAGAGGACGCAGAAATTAGGCTTTGTGGTAAGTTTGGCAGCTCTGTGGTATTTAGTTTTTTATTTGTCTTCACGGGTCCCTCCACTCTTGACTGGCTATGTGATCCGGGCATTGTGGCTGACCTGGGGCTCTGCGCACTGCCACCAGACGTGCTCTGTCTCTTGCTGTCCCCTCTGCCCAGAATGTTCTTTCCTCAGGCAGCCTGTGCCTCGCTGCCCCACCTCCTTGAAGCCTTGACTCAAGTCACCTTCTCCTGGGGGGCCTTCCTGGCCACCTCCCCAGACTTCCTACCCCTCTCCTCTCCTGCTTCTCCTTGGTGCTTAGCAATGTGTACTATTCATATATTTCTAGAACGGCAGCTCCAAGGGAGAGAGATTCTTACTGCTTTCTTCACTGCTGTCACCAGTGCTTACACCGGTGCCCGGTAGAAGGGGAGATTTAAAATTGGTGAATGAATGAATCTGCCTTCTTCAAGGTCTTCCTGGGGTCTATCCACCCTCAGGAAAGGAGCCGTCCGCAGTGCCGGCCCGAGCTGGCCAGCAGCCGGCCATGACGCCTATAACTTGACCCCTTCTGGGGCACTCACGCTCTGCCTGATACGCGTCCAGGCTTTCTGTGGATTGTCTCACTGAACAACTTCCTCAAAACAGCCACCGAGTCGGTATTTATATTTTCCCAGTTCGGCAGATGAGGAGACTGAGGCTCATGGAGGGGGACGCGTCCTGCTCAAGGTCACACGGCTTGTGAGCACCAGAGTCCGAATTCAAATCCGGGCTTGTGGGACCCCAGCTGTTGAATCTTTTCCCTGTGCCACGGCCCCGGATCCTGCCCCGAAGGGGCCTACGGCTGGCCAGCGGGTACAGAATCACAGGTCTCACGTGCTCAGTGCTAACTGTGTCATGTCTGACCCCGCCCTTTCCTCCGCTCCCCCCCCCTCCCCTGCATGGAGCAGTCACCAGGCTGGGTCGGATCTGCGGCCCAGCTCGGGAATGGCTCTGGAGGCCTTCCCTTCAACCCGCCTCTGGCCCCTGAGCCAGCTCGGCCTGGTTAACACTTGCAAGGCCCAAGGCTATTATGCTCCTGCCTCCAGGCCTCCTGTTCCTGAGGGTCCCCAGCCGGCTGGGGCAGGATCCCTCCTGGGCCCAGAAACCTTCGCCAGTCCCCACTCACTGGGGAATAAGGTTCACATTCCTGAGCCAGACACTCAAGTGTCCAGTCCCAATCTTCCTTTCCAATCTTGCCCAGTGCCAGGCTCCCCTCAAGCACCCAGGACGCTCTCCCTGCCTGACGCACCCCACAGCCCCCTGCCGTTGCCCTCCTGGCAGAAACGCAACCTTCCCCAACCTCTTCCCCAAAGCCCCCCAAAGTGCGCAGAGGTGACTCACACGCCACCTCCCTCTCAGCCCTTCCTGACCCACAGGGCAAGGACAGTCCTTCCCGTGCCTTGCTTAACAGTCTGTGCCCCCGAGGCCGGCAGCCGGGAGCAGATGTTAGATTAGGGTCTCCCTCCCAAGGCTGGGACTGTCCACTCACTGTCTCAGCACACTGGTCTTCTGACATGATACGGGCTGGTACCGGTGCTAGATTCCAGAGAGACTGGGGCGGGGGTGTGGGTGTGGGTGTGTGTGTGTGTGTGTGTGTGTGTGTGTGCGTGTGGGTGGGTGGGGTGCACGGAGCAAGCGGCCCGCAGAAAGCTTCAGAAAGGCAGCACAAAACAGCGTCTAAGAGCACAGGATCTGGAACCTCACTGCCAGGGTTCAAATTCAGCTTTGCCTCTTCTCAGCGAAGTGGCTTTGGGCAGATTACTTAACTTCTCTGGGCCTCAGCTGTCCCATCTGAAAAAAGGGAGGTCATCAGGACACCTACTTCCATGGGGTGTCTGCAGAGAGTAAGTGAGTGACCCTGTGCAAAAGCACAGAGAACAGCGTCTGGTACACAGTAAGTGCCAAATAAGGGTTTACCACTACTGTTATTAGCCAAGCCCCGAGAAGGGGCCCCACAGCGGCTGGCACAGGCCTAGCCCCCAAACCATAGCTACTTACCAGGTACATTTCCCATGTGCCACTTACGCCCCTGTTGGAAGATAGGCAGGGCAGGTAATTAGCCCCGTTTTACAGATGAGGACCCGAGGCTCGCTCAGGGAAAGTGCCAGCGAGGTGGAGGCAGGGCCAGAACCCCTCACTGCCAGTCCAGGCCTCCTTCCCCTCTACCAGGCCACGCTGCACCTGTTGTTTAGGCCTCAGACAGCACCCCCCACTCCCAACGCACAGGAGGGCCCCCGCCGTGCTGCCCTCCCCACCCACCCCCTGCATGATCACCCTTCCCCACAGCCAGGCAGGGCACAGCGCTCGCACGCACACACACACACCCCTACAGAAGGGCCTGGGCACCAAAGGTGAGGAAAACCTGTTCTGAGCAATCTGCCTAGCGAGCGAATTCCATTCCCAGACCCCTCCACGGCGGTGGCGGTGGCGGGAGCGGCCCAGAGTGCGTCACAGAGGAGCAGGAAAAGCAGAGATACCGGCAAGGGGGGCAGAGAGAGAGTGAAGCGGGAGGAGGGGACTGCAAACTTCGTGTTTCTTTTTCCTTTCAGTGACAAGAGTCACACCCGGCCTTTACGTAAACACAGCCAAGAAGGCACTCTGTCCCAGCTTGGTTTCCTTGCAGCCGCCAGGCCTCTCCTCCCGGTGACCCTGACACGCCAGGGCGGGCCGTTGAGGGGGCCGCGCGCTCAGACCCCCGCCCCCGGAGTCCAGCTGGACCCCCTGACCACCCCCAGGCCTGCCCTGGCTCTGCCCCCGATGCACCTCCGGGCCTTCCTCCCCCGGGGCCCCCCCGCAGCCTCACGCGGCCACTCCGTGCGGCAGGCAGGCTCACACACAAGGCTGGCGGCTGATCTCCCCAGTCTGAGGCCCACATTGCCCTTGTCACGCCACCTCCCTCCCCACAAGTGTTTTCTGACCAGCTCGCCGCCTGGTCCACCAGCGCGGACGGTCTCCCACAAACAACGTCACAAAAGAATCCCATAGAGAACGTTACAGACGCACAGCCTTCCCCTCGCTCGGCTGCCCACGATCCCATAAACACAACCCGCACTTTCCACACTCCCCCCCACCCCAGCCCCTCACAAACCGGTGCCCACTGCCCTACAAGTACCTGCCATGCACCCTGGGGGCTCCCACTCCCCACAGACGCCAGGACTTGAGTTCTAGACGTGCTCTCCTCACGCAACTCCCTCCACACACAGACACACAAACCCAACCTGGGGGGTGGGGGAGCGACCTCGCAGACACCGGGCCACACCTCGGCAGGGCCACGGAGAGGAGATCCGGACGGACGTGACACCTTCTGACTCAAAGGTACACAGCGGCCCCCTCCGAAGGGGCGCCTGCTCGCCGCACTCTGGTGCCCTCCGCAAGCACACACTAACCACGACCGCTATGCAGAAAACAACAGTTCAGAAATAGTTCATGTGTGCGGCACAAGGCACATACGTGCAAGAAAACACACGCGGGTCTAAAACCCACATAAACCCACACATCTGACAAAGTGCACATATCCTTGCCCCACTCCCCAATGCGGACCTGTCACCCAAGCCACTGAGCCACACCATCGGTCGCTCCTCCATCAGGCTTTCTGTCCCCCTGGGCCACGGAGGGCCCTACCCGGACCCCTGGCTGCCGGACCAGCAAACAGTGGTGCCCGGCAGAGGTTTACCTTGCCCCACAACACAGCGGGAGACACACAATCCCCAGGACTCACAGCCACGACCCAGCCCCGACGGCACGGCCGCTCCGGGGCCCCTGCTCGCCCCGCGCACCCCGCACACCCCAACTCTGGGGCGCTGGGCGGCCCACCCCTCCCCCTCTCCGCCTGGCTCCTACGCCATCGCCCTCCCGGCAGCTTGCAGCGCGGGCCCGGGCTCACACCCGCCCTACCCCACCCCCAACCTGCCCCACGGGGGGAAGAGGGGGCACCGGGCTGCAGAATTAACCCTTCGGAAAGGGAGGGCGCGCAGCCCCCCTCTCCGGCCCCGGGCGATCGTGCCGCCGCCCCCCACGCC
>NC_043716.1:2063664-2073709 GCF_006229205.1 Suricata suricatta
ACCCTCCCCCAAAACGCGCAGGGACCCCCACCAGGCCGCGCAGGCCCCAGCCCTATGGAGCAGACACACATAAATGACTACCAGTGCAGATGCCCACGCGGCTTGGTATTTTGTCCCCACCGGCCGAAATCTCCACATCCATGTACTTCTGCTTAAATGCAGAGGCCCTGGGTGCGCCTCGGGGACAGCACCGACAAAACACCAGGTGGGAGCACACAGAAGAAACACATTCCTGGAACTCCAGAGGGACTGTCCCAGAGACTCCTCCCCGGTGTTCAAAAATCCACAACTCAACTCGGGACACAGAGGAGCCGGCCCTCAGCTCCTTCCGGCAAAACCTTTCCTGGGAAACAAGGTGGAACATAAAAGAGTTCATTTAAAACCTAACAGTCTTATCACAGAGCTTCTCCTCCAGAGAAAAAGAGGAGACAAACTTCGGAGGCACAGAGACATGCATAAAGGAAGCAGGGCTGGAAAGTAGGCCCACCCCTACCCCCACCCCCCCTCCACCTCAAGAAGGTTCCAGGGGAGAACCTCCCACCCTCACCTCAAGAAGGTTCCAGAGAAGAATCCTGCTCCCACTCCATCCAGGTCACAAGGGCTGGAGCTCCAAAGGGCCCAGGACCCCCTGAGCCCGGCGGGAGGAGGAGGTCCAAGGAAAGATGGTGAGTGTGGGGCTCAGGGAGGCAGAGCCCCCTTCCCTGTGGCTCCTGGCTGCTCCCTTTGGTCTCTTTCCCCCCAAACTTCCCAGCTGTCCTAGAGACACCCACAGATGAAACTCACCATGTTTTTCTGCCGGAACCCGGGACAGTGTGCAGATGCACAGTATCTGAGGCTGCCTCCCCTTCCCCAAACCACCAGAGGACCCCGGGTCCTCTTTTTCTTCTCCCAGGAACAGCTGGCCCAGAGACACAGGATGCTCCTGGAGTGCTCACCCCTACTGCCTGCTTTAGAGGTTCAAGGCCCCCACTGTGCCACCGCACCCACTCTCTGGCCCTTTCTAGCTCTCAAGAGCTCCTCAGTGAGACAGCCGCCTCTCTACTGTCCCGCGAGGTCCCACAACCCAGCCTGGCGTTTGCCCTGCCCCAGGTCTCCTGGGCTATGGCTGCCCTCATGCCAGTGCTCCTTTCTCCCTAACAGGCCGGCAGTCACCCCTACTTCAACCTGCCCGACTTCATCCAGCCATCGCCACCCTCCACTCCGCCCAGCCTCCCCTCGCACCAGCGCTGCTGGCCCTCTGATGCCACCAAGGGCCTGCTTGTGGCCCTGCTGGGTGGGGGCCTGCCTGCTGGCTTCGTGGGCCCCTTCTCCCGCATGGCGTACCAGGCTTCCCACTTGCCCTCGCTGGAGCTGCTCTTCTGTCGATGTCTCTTCCACCTCCCCATCGGCCTACTACTCAAACTGCGCGGTGACCCGCCACTGGGGCCTCCGGATGTCCGGGCCCGCGCCTGCCTGCACGCCCTGCTCAACGTCCTCAGCATTGGGTGCGCCTACAGCGCGGTGCAGGTGGTGCCCGCCGGCAACGCTGCCACTGTCCGCAAGGGTTCCTCCACCGTCTGCTCTGCCCTCCTCGCCCTCTGCCTCGAGAGCCAGGGTCTCAGCGGTTACGACTGGTGTGGCCTGCTGGGCAGCACCCTGGGGCTCATCATCATTGTGGGACCCGGACTAGGGACACTGCAGGAGGGGACCATGGGCTTCTATACCGCCCTGGGCTATGTGCTCGCCTTCCTGGGCGGCCTGGCATTGTCGCTGGGGCTCCTGGTGTACCGCTCTCTGGACTTCCCCTCCTGCCTACCAACGGTGGCCTTCCTGTTTGGCTTGGTGGGGCTGGTGGGCTCTGTGCCAGGCCTTTTTGTACTGCAGACCCCCGTGCTGCCCAAAGACCCTCTGAGCTGGAGCTGCTTGGGGGCGGTGGGGATCCTGGCCCTGGTCTCCTTCGTGTGTGTGAGCTACGCGGTCACCAAGGCCCACCCCGCCCTGGTGTGCGCCGTCCTGCACTCCGAGGTGGTGGTGGCCCTGATGCTGCAGTACTACGTGCTCTATGAGACGGTGGCACCTTCTGACATCATGGGGGCAGGGGTGGTGTTGGGCAGCATTGCCATCATCACCGCCCAGAACCTCAGCTGTGAGAGGCAAAGGCAGGTGGAGGAGTGACATCAAACCTGAGAGCCTGGGGGTTGGGGGGGGGGGGACAGGGGGAAAAGGAGAGACGGCATGCAATCGGGGGAGAACATGTGACTGGGAAAGAACTGGATATAGGAGACGGGCACCCCTTGGGAGTCAAGGGTAACCTGGGACTCGGTGGAGAAGGGACTGTCTGTAAGATCTGGAATGAGCGGGGGATCAAGAGATGTGGAATCTAAGCTGGGGCTTGGGGATCAGGCCGGGGCTGCGGGGTAAGTAAGGTCTGAGGAGCACATCAAAGGAGCTGAGGCTGGCCGCCGTGAACCTTAGGAAGATTTTCCCCTCAGTAGCGGAGAGAAGAGCATGGGGGCTGGACTGTTTGGGGCTTTCAGGCAAGTGGACAGATCGAGAGGCCGGGGTAAGGAAGTGTGCCTTTTTCCCTGAGAAACAGTTTCCTTTCCTCATGGTTATGCTCCCCCCACCCCCGGGGTGGTGACGTGACATTGACATCAAACAAGGATCACTCTGAATGTGGCTTTGTAGTTGGTGTCATCTCTGCTTTGTAAGGAGAGCGAAAGCCCTACTCTGCTCTCATTGGCGAATCCCTTGGGATCCTTGCCCCCTCCGCCCCTTCCCCCTCCGATCTTATTTCTCAAATATTCTGGGAGGGGGAGGACGTCCTAAGGTTCAGATGCTTTGACCCCGACCCCCTCAGGACTTCTATGTCCCGCCCCATGGCTAATCTGCTTTTCCTGGATTGTGGCGGTCCCGTGATCTCTCCCGGACAGCGGCCAGCCTCCTTCGGGAGAAGGCTCCCCGAGCCCAGGCCTCCTCGAGCGGCTCGGAGCCCGGGGGATCCAGGACCTGAGCTCCGGACGACGCTCCATTCGAGGCCGGGAGGCGCCCACCGTCCCAGGAGCCTGCTCGACAAACATCAGCTACTTCCGGACAGGCGACTGGCGGCGCCATCTTGATCGGTCATGCATATTCAGCGTGGTTACTGCATATTCATGACCAAGGACGGCCCCAGCGCTTTCCCCTCCCCCCGCCTCCAGGAACCCTCGTGGGAGGACCCGACGGGCCCCGCCTCCTTCATTACCGATTCGCCGAACAGACCATTTTCCAAAGGGCGGCGGGGGGGGGAGACTTTTTGCTGAAGACGGAAGCATAGTCCAAACTAGAATAAAAGTGGCCTATATTTCCCTTCGATTCTTCACAGCTTAAATCTCGGGGCGGAGGGGGAGCAGAAAGTGGAGGCGACGGGGTAAAAAAAAAAGTCCCCCTCCTCCGCGTCGCTTTAAAAGGTCGCCCAACCCCGGAGCCGGGGAAGAAGGACCAACGACTCGAGCGCGCGCTCCGTGCAGACCGGCGCAGGCGACCCCGTAGCGCAAGGGAGGGCGGGAAAGGAAGGGGCGGAGATGCAAGGGCGAATCTATAAAGGGCGTCATTCGGCCAGTTCGCTCCTCAGAAGCGCCGAGAGCGCGGCCGGGACGGTTGGAGAAGAAGGCGGCTCCCGGAAGGGGGAGAGACAAACTGCCGTAACCTCTGCCGTTCAGGAACCCGGTTACTTATTTATTCGTTACCCTTTTTCTTCTTCCTCCCCCCCGAAACCTTTTCCTTTCCCCCTCCCTCTTTTTTTTTCTTTTTGGGAGACGAAAAATCCCCGGAAAGGGGGAGGAGAGCTCCTTTCGCTCCTTTTCACTTCCCCGCCTTCTTCCCTCCCCCACCTTTTCCCTCCTCCGGCTTTTTCCTCCCAACTCGGGGAGGTCCTTCCCGGTGGCCGCCCCGACGGGGTCTGAGCACCTAGGCGGAGGTGGCGCAGGGTTTTTGTAGAGAGGTTTGCGCCTGCGCAGCGCGCCCGCCTCCGAGATGCACGGGGGTGGCCCCCCCTCCGGGGACAGCGCATGCCCGCTGCGCACCATCAAGCGAGTGCAGTTCGGAGTCCTCAGTCCGGATGAACTGGTAAGAGGCCCTGCCCTCCCTCAGCGCCCTGCCGCGCCGCGGGCGGGGCTCCGCGGTGGCCTGGGGGACGGGCCTCGAGCACTGGCCTTGGGCCGCCGGGGAGGGAGTAGATGCAGATGGCTCCTGGGGGGTGGGGGCTTCTCAAGTTTGGATGCGAAGCCTTACCCCACATCTTTTTCCCCGCCCCCCCCCTTCCGCAAGTATTACTCGAACGCCCGTTGTGTGACAGACACGTAGCAGGCAGTAAACAGACACATAAATGAACGAGGGGATTCCGTTAGCGGCGAGTACTTCGAATGGAGTGAAACGGTGCGCCCTGCCACGAGGTGTTAAGTTCCTGTAGATGGGGTGGCATCGGGGTCCGCAGGGTCTGTCTGGGGAGGTGGCATTACCTGGATGAGGAGAAGCAGCCAGTCGTACTGGCCACAGGTTCAGGGACAATAGCTTTTCAGATAAAGTAAACAGCAGGTGCAAAAGGCCCAAGGGAGGCATGAACTGGTGTGGTCCCAGGGGCTTAAAAGAAGTGTGTGTGTGTGTGTGTGTGTGTGTGTGTGTGAGAGAGAGAGAGAGACAGAGACAGACAGACACTGACACTGGGGTTCAGCTGAATGAGGACAGTTTGGAAACAGGCTGGAGAAGCATGAGACTGGGCAGGCCAGGCAAGGTGTTGGAAACCATGGTAAGGAATCCGGGGTTTAATTCTATTTTTAATAGGAAGCCCTGGGAGAATTAGAGCAGGAGAGTGATGTCAAGTCTAGTTAAAAAACCCCAACAGACTACTACTAGGGTTGCCGTGTGAAGACCCCATTGCGGAGGAGCAGGAGGGCTAAGCAGGAGAGACCAGGGAGGAGGGGAGTTTTGGGGGAGCCAGTTGGTGACTTGGACTCCTTTGTGGAGCTAAGGCTGGAGAGGACCTGAATGGCTGTATTGGGGGACGCAGACAGCTTTGCTCGAGGACAGGGCTCAGCCACGTGAAAGTTGTGTCAGGAGTTACGACCTCAGGGACACACCATACCAAAGAAATTCCAGGTGGAGTTAAGGTTTCAATCTAACAAGATAAGCCAGAAAGCCCTAGAGACATACAGAAGGCTTATGGGGCTGATTCCAGGGACAGAACCCCCTTTAATAGTAATAAAAGTTATAGGTGAGTCTTATTGTGGGCCCTGAGGTAAGCATTTTATATGCAGGGCACATTTCATTACATAAAAATGAGAGGTGTTTCTCTCGGAGGCACCACGGACAGCTAAGAAACAGATTGGGAAACAATAATTTGCACTGTGATAGACAAGGTCAGATTTCTTAATACACAAGGCACGTTTATAAATTAGTAAGGAAAGCACACGCCTATTACGTAAACAGAAAAAGGATACAAATAAACAATTCACAGAAGTAGTGCAAATGGCCAATAAAAAATATTTGGCTTACTAATAAAAACATACACATTTAAAGAAAGTGTTTTTTCTTTCTCCGATTATTTCTGCTGGCAAAGACACTGGGAAATAAGCACGCTTAGCCATTGTGGGTAACTGGATACACTGGTGTCCCCTTTTTGGAGGACAGGCTGACAATTTCATGTTGTTCAGTATGCGTATGCCTTACTCCAGCCGTGCCACTTGTAGAAACGTACCCCAAAATAAAAACTTCCCTGATTCCTCCTCTGGAGCATGCCCCTCCCCGGGCCTTGCCAGGTTCGGCGGCTCTACCATTCCCCCACTTGTTCGGGCCAGAAACCTAAAAGCCGGCTTTGATTCCTCGCCGTCTCACAACTTCCACTTGGTCCATCTGCCAGGCTGTCAGCTCCGCCTTTCAAAATATGCCTGGAATCCAGTCACTCGTGACCATGTCCATCTGGACCGGCAGGTTCTGCGCCGCCCTCGCCCTTCCTGGGCAGTAGCCCTGGCCCCCGGCTCTCGCTTCTGCAGTTCGAAGAGTGGCTGGAGGGTGCTCTTTATCGGGTCTCTGTCCTGCGCTGGGTCCTCTTTCAGGGGTCCCCGGACCTGTGAGGTCCTGCATTATATGGCCCCTGCCCGCCGCTCCAGCGCATCTCCTGACTCTTGCTCTTACTGAACCACCGACGTGCCTGTTCTTCCTTCCAAAGCTAGTAGTTCATTCCTGCCTCAGAGGCTTTTCTGTTCCCTGCCCCTGCTGCTTAGAGCATTGCTCACACCTACCCAGCCTTCTGCCTCTGCATCCGTGTGTTCTCTGCTCAGATGTCCTATTGTCATGGGGTGCTTTCCTGACCTGTGAGTCCTCTAACCCCTGGCTCTTTGCTTTCTTATTTTAAAGTCATCTCCTCACCTAACGTGGGGCTCGAATTGACAACCCCGATATCAAGAGTTACATGCTTCATTGACTGAGTCAGACAGGCGCCCCTCTAACCCGTGGTCTTGACCTTGTTTTCATAGCTTCTCTAAACCTGAAAAGATTCGTCTTTCTGTTCTTGCTCCCTCAGGAGGATGCACATTTTGTGAGGGACCTTGTATTCACATCTATAACGTCATCCTCTCAAATTGTACCTGGCACATTATCGTGGTATGTAATTAGAGCCCGTTAAATAAATGAGAGAATGAAATAATTGGCCAGGTACATAGAGATATGTGTGGAAGGATTTTGATCACAATGTTGTTTGACAAGGATATTGTTTGAGATTATAGGGTGCCTAAATATTTACTGATAGGAATCCTGTGGAGTGACTCGGGGGCTGTGTTCTTAGAAGAGTACAAAATCTTCCCGTTAGGCTAAGTCCTCTGTCCCCAAACTGTGCCACCGGCGAACTCGTGGGGCCCAGTGAGGGATTATAAATTTTCCGGACAAGCCCCGGAGCTCAGGTGTCGGATGCCCTGGGAATTCGGAGTGCCTGGTAGCTGCCTTCTGGCGTTAGATGGCGCCAGATCTCTTTCAGTGACGTCATGTCTTTGGGAAGCTGGGTTTTTAGCAATTGCTAATAAGTAGGGGGCGAAAAAAAATCAGCCTAGAGCAAGAAATAAGGGTGGTGCATATCTCTTTAATATATTGGAATCTTTTTCTCAATTTATGGCTATGCTCTCAGATGGCTGTTAAGTTGGTAGACTATAGACGTTTAGGAAGTTGCTTGGATCAAGGTACCTAGTAAGTGGATCTGTTTTGGCCCAGGGAGTGCTGTGAAAATTACTGAGACACCGACAGCACAAGGAACTGGAACCCGTAACGCTTAGGCCCTGTTGATGAAAATATAGAAACATAGTTGCATTTTATTTTTTATTTTAAAAAAGTATTAACATTTATTCATTTTTGAGAGACAGAGCATGAGCAGGGGAGGGCAGAGAGAGAGGAAGACCAAATCTGGAGCAGCTCCAGGCTCTGAGCTGTCAGCACAGAGCTCGATGCGGGGCTCGAACCCACGGACTGCGAGATCACGCCCGAGCCGCCCAGGTGTCCCGGAACGCATCTGCGTTTTTGAAGGCGCACGGCGGGCCGGCTGTTCGTAAAACCAGACGGAGGTCGTCTCTGGTGGGCAGGGTGGTTACGGGAGACCTTGACTCTGCTCTGCGGGGCTTGCTGTTTGTATAGCGCGCTTGTATTTTGAGGGAATAACAGCTTCCCTGTGGGTAGGAGGACTGGCCGGCACGGGGCGCCTGGTGGAACAGGTATCGGTTAAGAGTAGAGTGTTCTCCAGAAGCTTGGGGTGGGCTGTGTGTCCAGGGACTGAGGGCTCCTAGAATCGGCGGTAAGATGAGGTGCTGAGGTGGCTCCGTTGGTTAAGTGTCCGACTCGGTTTCGGCTCCAGTCATGATCCCACGGTTTTGTGAGTTTGAGCCCCACGCCGGGCTATGTGCTGTTGGAGTGGAGTCTGCTCGGGATTCTCTCTCCCTCCCTTTCTGCCCCTCCCCAGTCACACTGTCTCTGTCTCTCTCAAAACAAACAAAGGGAAAAAACCCTGGCTGTACAATGGAGCTGCTCTCGGCTGTCGCGGTGGGTTTGCATGTCGCTGAGCGAGCGCGACGAGGCAGGAGGGCTAGCGTTGGGCCTCGGCGAAGCTGGCGCCAAGTCAGGGGCGGCGCTGCTTGGTTCCGTGGGACGAGGTGGACCCGTTCGTTAAAAGCAGCCGTCTGCCGGTGAAAGTATAGCTTTATTTATTTATACCCCAGCTTATTCTGAGAAGGATTCATGATGGTAATATACTCTGATAGGTGTAGGTTCTGTGGGCGGATCCGAAGCTTATTCTCGTCCTCAAATTATTTATAATCTGGGGAAGGATTTCCTGTACTTGAAACAGACACGGACTGAGCCCTGCCACGTGCCGACGTAAAGCTAAATGCAACCTGATCCTCGCCCTCAAGGACCGCAGGCCAGGGCGCCAGACCGGAGTAAACAGGGAAAGACGGGCCAAGCACCACCTAGGGTGCCGGTGAGGCCAGGGACAGCTCGGGGACCGTTAAGGAGAGGGGACATTTGGATGGGATCTTGGAAGTGGGGCATGGGCAGGAGAGGAATTTTGAGAGAGGGACTGTGGCTGGCACACGAGTGTCAGGGGCACAGTGTGGGGACCATGTTTGCACAAGTGAGCTGAAGCCCAGTTCCAAGGACTGTGTTCGTCTCTCTCTGTCTCTCTCTTTTTTTTTAATGTTCATCTATTTTGGGAGAGCAAAAGAGTGCACATGCAGGTTGGGGAGGGGCAAAGAGAGGAGGAGAGAGTGAATCCCAAGCAGGCTCCATGCTGTCAGCACAGAGCCCGACGCGGGGCGCAATGTCACAAACCATGAGATCATGACCTGAGCCAAGATCAAGAGTCGGATGCCTAACCGACTGAGCCACGCAGGCACCCGTCGGTGTGCATTTCTCTAAATGCAGAGAAAAGATCAGGAGTGCTTCCTGAGAATCTGTGGCCGGCTTCTGTTCTGTGGCCTCAGGGGCACCCTCTGGGACCAGCTACCTACCGCCCTCAGGAGCCTGACCCTGGTGTAGGTCGTGAGAACCAGTGTTTGGATGAAGGGCCTGGGGGGCTGACGTTGTGTGTATGTAATCCAAAACGAAGTTTGTTTCCTTGTGGTAGAGAGAGTCCAGAACGTTCCAGGACAGCCCCCAGCCCCATCTCAATACCTGCAAACAGAATAGTCCTTAGTAGGTGGGCGGCATGGTGGGCTTGCACTCGGGCCAGAGGGAGGTGCAAAATTTTGAGCTGGCTGCCCTCAGCCCCCTCTCCGGTCACCCTCGTGGCGGCCAGATTCAAGCCTGCTCTCCTCCGGTCACCTCGAGCGTTGTGGGTGCTGGGGCCCCTCAGCCTCGCAGCAGTTGACCTTCAGGTTTCCGCTCAGCGTGGCTTGTCGGATCGTTCCGAGGGGATCTCAGGCTTGGTGGCAGGACCGGCCTTCTCTCGTTTTCCCAAGGTCTCTGAACGCTCTTCCCGCACTGCAGGGCCTGCGCGGTTGAGTTCCGTCCAACAAACATTTATGAGGGGCCATGGGATCCTGGTCAATAGAGAAACGCTCTCTGCTGAGCGATGCTTAAAATCTGGGGGGAAGACAGGCCCCCCTCCCCCCGTAGGTAATCTCCTTGGGAGCACAGAGGAGGGGTGCAGGACTGTCTTAGGGGAGGTTCTGGAAAGGCTTTCTGGGAGAGGCAGTGCCTGAGCTGTGTCTTCAAAGAGCAATTTGCCTTGTGGGGAAGGGCCTTCCCGAAGACCCAGGAGGCCGCGCACATGCCAGGGGTTGGGGGAGACCACGGGGGTCTGTTACTCATATGGGAAAAGAAAGGGATGTGCAAATGTCATAAAACCCATTTTGTAAACTGTCCTGCTGAGTTTGGCCCTCATTCCAAGGACAGGAGGGTGTGAAGATTAGATTTCCATTGGAAGAGGAGCAACCCAGCTGTGTGCATGGGCTGCAGAGAGCGATGGGCTGGCCCCAGAAGGAATGCTCTGATGCAGACCGCAGCTGGCCTGGCCTGGGGGCAGGGCTTGCAAGGGTGGAGGAGAGGGGCG
>NC_043716.1:2073809-2087826 GCF_006229205.1 Suricata suricatta
GGGGGACTGAGAGCAGCAGCCTGACCGGTAGGAAGGGTGTGAGCCTAGGTGACGTGGCCCATCTACCAAGTGTCACGGGCCAGCAAGCTCGGGCTGGCCGGGCCTGCTGCTTGGGCAGGGTGCAGCTCCTGGTCCATCAGGAGTGGTCTCGGGGACGGGCCGTGGCAGAAGGAGGTGGAATCGTCGCGTTGTGGTTTGAGCCTTCTGTCCGTTTTCCCAGCGCATCACGCCGAATATATGGCGGTCCCAGCGCCGCTTCTCTCTAGCCCCGTGTCCTTGGGCCCCTCCGGGTTGTAATCTGTAAAATGGGACGGTGGTTCCTATTAGCTGTGAAGAGAGGACAAATCAGCCAGCTGCGCTTGGCACCCAGAGCTTACGTAGTTCCCGCCGCGGCCCGGAAGGGCGGGACGGACGTGATCCGCCCTGAGAGGCGTGGGTCCCACTGCCGGTGGCTACTGGGGGTGGAGGCCTGGGACAGGTGCCTTCACGCAGCCTCAGGTCTCTCCTGTCTGAGGTCAGGGCCTCATTCCTGGAAGGTGAGCAGGCAGTGCCGGCCTGACATTGATGTGTGGACCAAAGCTTTTATTCAGTTTAAGTTCTTCGCTCCGGAAGTTGAGTGGGCCAAACCCAGCTCATTTCAAAGTCCTTATTTTTCTGGGTGGGAAAAGTAAAGATTTCCTCACCCCAGCTCACCTCACCCGGGGCAGAGATCTCTTCTCTAACACACGCAGGCATCTGAGCTCCCCTGTCCCCCACTCACGTCCCTGTGGTCCGCGATCATTGTCACCGACCCTCCACTTGCACACGAGCTCTCCATCTAAAGAGGAAGGGTTCGAGCTGGCCAGGCCCTTGGCAAGGAGGTGGCAGGATGGGGGCTGGTTACGTGGCCGACCGTGTCTTGGGCACACGGGGTGCGGTACGGAGGGGTTCCTGCCAGGGGCCCCGGTTCTGGGCTTGATTTCAGCCTCGAGGAAGCATCCCATGGAGGCCAGAGCCCTGGAATTCGGCGTGGACGGGTGTCCGGGATTTGAGTCCGAGCGCTAGCCGGCTTCCGCAGAGGCCGGGGTCTGCCGCCCGTGGGTTGGAGCGCCCCTCCGTCTCAGGCAGTGCCCGGAACCCCGGTGCTGTGGCTCTGCCACTCTGAGGAGCACATGCACTGGCGCCCCATTCCCCTCACACCAGGTGAAACCTGGCACTTTCTGCTCTGGGTCGCTGGGGCTCTTTGAGGCCTTAGCATAGGAAAGCTGGAAACTAGGAGTCCTATTTAGTTGTCATTGGCCTTCTTTTCTGTAGAAACGAATGTCCGTGACTGAGGGGGGTATCAAATACCCCGAGACGACGGAGGGGGGCCGCCCCAAGCTTGGGGGGCTGATGGATCCAAGGCAGGGGGTGATCGAGCGGACTGGCCGCTGCCAGACCTGTGCAGGTGAGTGCTGGGGGGCTGGTGCGGCACCCCAAAGGGAGCAGAGAGACTCAGCTCCTCGGAACCCCAGGCCTGAGGGTGGATGGTCTCTGAGGTGTGTGTCCCCACAGGAAACATGACAGAGTGTCCTGGCCACTTCGGCCACATCGAGCTGGCCAAACCTGTGTTTCACGTGGGATTCCTGGTGAAGACAATGAAAGTTCTACGCTGTGTCTGCTTCTTCTGCTCCAAACTGCTCGTGGACTCTGTGAGTGGGGGGCCAGCCCTGGCCCTGGGGGAGGCCGAGCCTGGGGGCCAGAGGAGCCGGCCCCACTGACCCCACTCTGCCATGTCCCCAGAACAACCCGAAGATCAAGGACATTCTGGCCAAGTCCAAGGGGCAACCCAAGAAGCGGCTCACACACGTGTATGACCTGTGCAAGGGCAAGAACATCTGCGAGGGGGGGGAGGAGATGGACAATAAGTTCGGCGTGGAGCAGCCCGAGGGCGACGAGGACCTCACCAAAGAAAAGGTAGTGGCTGTCGGGGTGCTGGGGGGCTTGTGGGGGCGGGCGGCCGCGGAAGACATCGGAAGGGCACAGATGAGCCTGGGCGGCGGCGCCTCCGGCCTCTGACGGCCCCCCCTCTGTCTGGAAGGGCCACGGCGGCTGCGGCCGCTACCAGCCCAGGATCCGGCGCTCCGGCCTCGAGCTGTACGCCGAGTGGAAGCACGTGAACGAGGACTCGCAGGAGAAGAAGATCCTGCTGAGTCCCGAGCGCGTGCACGAGATCTTCAAGCGCATCTCCGACGAGGAGTGCTTCGTGCTGGGCATGGAGCCCCGCTACGCGCGGCCCGAGTGGATGATCGTCACCGTGCTGCCCGTGCCCCCGCTGTCCGTGCGGCCCGCTGTCGTGATGCAGGGCTCGGCCCGCAACCAGGTCAGCGGCCCGGGGGCGGGTGTGCAGGGGCGACTCGCTCGCCGTGCGCCTTTCATCGGGGCCCTTAACACGTTAACGGTCACAAAGGTGCCTCTGTGCCGGGGGTGAGGGGGTGAGGGGAGCCCAAGCGACTGGCGTGACCGAGCCGCCTCCCTGCCGCAGGACGACCTGACGCACAAGCTCGCCGACATCGTGAAGATCAACAACCAGCTGCGGCGCAACGAGCAGAACGGGGCCGCGGCGCACGTCATCGCCGAGGACGTGAAGCTCCTCCAGTTCCACGTGGCCACCATGGTGGACAACGAGCTGCCCGGCCTGCCCCGTGTGAGGCCCCGCCCCGCCCGCGCCCTGCCCCCGCCCGGCCCCCGGAGGAGGGGCTGTGCTGACCGCTGACCGCGGCTGCCGCCCCTTGTGTCCTCACAGGCCATGCAGAAGTCCGGGCGCCCCCTCAAGTCCCTGAAGCAGAGGCTGAAGGGCAAGGAAGGCCGCGTCCGGGGGAACCTGATGGGCAAGCGGGTAGACTTCTCAGCCCGCACCGTCATCACCCCCGACCCCAACCTCTCCATCGACCAGGTCGGCGTGCCCCGCTCCATCGCTGCCAACATGACATTCGCGGAAATCGTCACGCCTTTCAACATTGACAGGTGGGCTTCACGGTGGGGGCCTGCCTGGAGGGCTATGGACGTGTGAGGGGAGTGGGCTTGGACCCAGAGGGCACACCGGCGCTCAGGGCTTCCAGTTGAGCGAGGCAGGGGGGCCCCAGGAGGCACCTGGTCATCGTGCGTCTGTCCTTAGGCTCCAGGAGCTGGTGCGCAGGGGCAACAGCCAGTACCCGGGCGCCAAGTACATCATCCGGGACAACGGCGACCGTATCGACCTGCGGTTCCACCCCAAGCCTAGCGACCTTCACTTGCAGACCGGCTACAAGGCACGTGGCGGCCAGGGTCTCTGTCCCCCGAGTAGGAAGTGCTCTGGCAGGGGGTCAGCTGGGGGCGGGCGTGCGGCATCTGAGGCTGTCCTGTTGGTTAGGACCGAGGTGTGTGGAGGTGCTTGGAGACTGCTGCCTCCTAGTAGAGCTGAGCTGCTCGCCGCATCCAGGGTGGGGGTCGCGTGAACCCAAGTGCGGCATGAGGGGTGTGTGTGGCAGGGGAGGGAGACCCGGGGGAGGAGCGGAACAGATGGCTTTGTGCCCAGCGTTTCGGAGCTTTCCCTCACACCTTGTTCCCCGGGGGCTGCTGGGTAACTGACACCGTCATCGCTGATAACCTGGCTTCTGGCCCGAAGCAGGAGGCTGATACGTGTTCCGTGTTCCGCCCATCTTCTACAGAGCATCGCAGGCCCCGCCCTCCCCCCTCACACAGCCCCTTCTCTGACTTGTCTGCACCTCCCCCAACAGGTGGAGCGGCACATGTGTGATGGCGACATTGTCATCTTCAACCGGCAGCCGACCTTGCACAAAATGTCCATGATGGGGCATCGGGTCCGCATCCTGCCCTGGTCGACTTTCCGCTTGAATCTGAGGTCAGCGCCCTGGCTGAGGGAGGCAGGCCGGGGCCCAGCGGCTCCCTGACGCCTCCCTGCGGGCGTCCTCCTGACCCCGGCTTCCGTCTGTCCTGCAGCGTGACAACCCCTTACAATGCCGACTTCGACGGGGACGAGATGAATCTGCACCTGCCGCAGTCTCTGGAGACCCGGGCGGAGATCCAGGAGCTCGCCATGGTGCCGCGCATGATCGTCACCCCCCAGAGCAATCGCCCCGTCATGGGCATCGTGCAGGACACGCTCACCGCAGTGCGCAAATTCACAAAGAGAGACGTCTTCTTGGAGCGGGTTTGTGCCCCTGGGGAGGGAGCCCGGCTCCAGCAGAGGGGCCCCAGGGCGGCGAGGGGATGATTGGGAGGCAGAGCTAGGACTTTGGCCTTGACTTGCTTCACGCTGACCTCCCTGTGAGGCAGAAAGAAAAGGGGTGAAGAAAATCATGGGCCAAAATGTTTATGGCTTTAACTCCCTCTTCCATTTTGTTTGTTTATTTTTGAGAGCAAAGGAGAGCATGAGTGGGGGAGGGGCAGAGAGAGGAGACAGCATCCTAAGCAGGCTCCACGCTGACTGCAGAGAGCCCAGGGGAGGGCGTGAACTCAGGAACCGTGAGGTCATGGCCTGAGCCAAAGTCGACACTTAACTGAGCCACCAGGCACCCCCGTTACTTCCTCATTATTTAATGTAACTTGTACTTCTTGTTTAAAATAAGAAACCCCCCAAATATTGCTGTCATAATCCATCTGGAATTTAAATTTTGGAAGACACTTCTCCTGGTGTCTCTTTGCCTCCAGAATCTGGCTGTCACCTTGGGCAGGTGGCGTTCCCGAGAGGCAGGGCCACAGCTCTGAAGTCTGTCTGCCTGCTCTTCCGTCCCAGGGCGAGGTGATGAACCTCCTGATGTTCCTGTCCACGTGGGACGGGAAGGTCCCCCAGCCGGCCATCCTGAAGCCCCGGCCGCTGTGGACGGGCAAGCAGGTCTTCTCCCTCATCATCCCAGGCCACATCAACTGCATCCGCACCCACAGTACCCACCCTGACGACGAGGACAGTGGTCCCTACAAGCACATCTCTCCCGGGGACACCAAGGTAGGACCCAGTCTCTGCATGCGTGGGAAGGGCATGTGGACCTGGCGGCCACGTCTCTTCTTGGCCTTCTGGCTGAAAAGCAGTGTGGACATGGTAGACACCACAGGGGCCTCGAGAGGGTGCTTTGTGCGCAGGTGGTGGTGGAGAACGGGGAGCTGATCATGGGCATCCTGTGCAAGAAGTCGCTGGGCACATCCGCCGGCTCGCTGGTCCACATCTCGTACCTCGAGATGGGCCACGACATCACGCGCCTCTTCTACTCCAACATTCAGACCGTCATTAACAACTGGCTGCTCATCGAGGGTGAGTAGAGGGCTCTGGCAGAGCTGCTCTCTGAAGCCTCCTTCTCCTCTTCTTACTGCCCTGCTTCCAGCCTTGTCTCGTTCCTGCTTGGATGTGGGGCCCTGCCGCCAGCCCTCTTGGCTGTGATTTCATCCCAGGTCTTCCTGGAGCCTAAACAGGGTGTTTGGTGATGCTTCTCCTTGTCCCTAGGTCATACCATTGGCATTGGGGACTCCATCGCGGACTCTAAAACTTACCAGGACATTCAGAACACGATCAAGAAGGCCAAGCAGGATGTGATAGAGGTGGGCCGGGCGCTCAGAGACCCTGAACACCGCGAGGCGGGAGCGGGAGCGGAGCAGAGCGGGCACTGAGCTCTGCCGCCACCTCGTACCCAGGTCATCGAGAAGGCGCATAACAACGAGCTAGAGCCCACGCCGGGGAACACTCTGCGCCAGACCTTTGAGAACCAGGTGAACCGCATTCTCAACGACGCCCGAGACAAGACCGGCTCCTCCGCCCAGAAGTCTCTCTCTGAATACAACAACTTCAAGTCTATGGTCGTGTCCGGGGCCAAAGGTTCCAAGATCAACATCTCCCAGGTGGGGAGCCCTATCTTTCCAGATCCCGGGCCGTAGAGAAGGTGGGGAGTGGAGAGGGATCCCCCGCTCTGGGCGCAGCGGGAGTCAGGCGCACCCTGCCCTCCGCCCCCAGGTCATCGCCGTCGTGGGGCAGCAGAACGTGGAGGGCAAGCGGATCCCGTTCGGCTTCAAGCACCGGACGCTGCCGCACTTCATCAAGGACGACTACGGGCCCGAGAGCCGCGGCTTCGTGGAGAACTCCTACCTGGCCGGCCTCACGCCCACCGAGTTCTTCTTCCACGCCATGGGCGGCCGCGAGGGCCTCATTGACACCGCTGTCAAGACCGCCGAGACTGGTGAGGCCTTCGGGCCAGTGTGCACGGCTCAGGGTGGGGCTGGGCGTTCTCCCGGACCCGTGGGGTGTCCCTCGTGGAGGGAACAGCAGCCACAGCTGGGGGCCGGGGGGTGCCCTCGTGTGACGGCCCCACAGCCCTCCGTGATGCAGGGGAGGGGCTCAGGTCCCTCTTGAGGCCCATCATGCAGGGGCTGGTGCCCGGGGGACTCTTCTGGGCCTGGTTCCGGCGGGTGGGAGGCACGGCTTCTGTGGAGAGGCCTCAGGGACCCGGGGCTACCGGCTGGCCTGGCTGAGGTCCGGGTGGGCTGAGGCCTGGAGCAGCCGGCAGGGCCCATCCTGAGAGAGGCTCTTCGGGCCGCGTGTTGGTCTCGTGCCACCGCTCACGCCTGGTGACCTCCCCGCAGGGTACATCCAGCGGCGGCTCATCAAGTCCATGGAGTCAGTGATGGTGAAGTACGACGCCACCGTGCGCAACTCCATCAACCAGGTGGTGCAGCTCCGCTACGGCGAGGACGGGCTGGCCGGCGAGAGCGTCGAGTTCCAGAACCTGGCCACCCTCAAGCCGTCCAACAAGGCCTTTGAGAAGAAGTGAGGAGGCGGTGGGGGCTGGTTCCGCCTCCCGGGGGGCTCCCCTCCCTGCCTTCGGGAGCCCCAGTGCCCCGGCAGGGATCAGGCCCCGGGCCCACCTGTCCCTGATACCCTCCTGCCATCTGCAGGTTCCGCTTTGATTACACCAACGAGAGGGCGCTGCGGCGGACCCTGCAGGAGGACTTGGTCAAGGACGTGCTGAGCAACGCGCACATCCAGAACGAGCTGGAGCGCGAGTTTGAGCGGATGCGGGAGGACCGGGAGGTGCTCAGGGTCATCTTCCCGACCGGTGACAGCAAGGTACGTGGGGGCGGGAAGGCTGGGCCGGGCTGGCGGCCGCCCCCACGGGGCTGTGCAGACTCGGGGTCTTCACTGCCGGCCGTCCTCCCACAGGTGGTCCTCCCCTGCAACCTGCTCCGCATGATCTGGAACGCCCAGAAGATCTTCCACATCAACCCTCGCCTTCCCTCCGACCTGCACCCCATCAAGGTCGTGGAGGGTGAGTAGCTGCTCCGGGCCTCCGGGCCAGGCCTGGGGACAACAGGGAGCTGGGCCAGGTCTGCAACTTCTTTACCTCCTTTGGCCGCTCCAGGAGTCAAGGAACTGAGCAAGAAGCTCGTGATCGTGAATGGGGATGACCCTCTGAGCCGCCAAGCTCAGGAGAACGCCACGCTGCTCTTCAACATCCACCTGCGCTCCACACTGTGCTCCCGCCGCATGGCCGAGGAGTTCCGGCTCAGCGGGGAGGCCTTCGACTGGCTGCTCGGAGAGATCGAGTCCAAATTCAACCAAGCCATTGTGAGTGGTGGAGAAGCCTTGTTTTTCTCCTTTAATCTGGTGACGTGTCTCGGCTCTGAGTGCTGCCTGCCCTGCCTTTGCCCCTGTGGCCTCATGAGAGGTCTTGTTCATGGAGGGCCTGCTCGGGGCTCTGTGCCTCGGTCCCAGGGGCTCGAGACCACCAACCGACTTGTCAGCCCCGTGTTGCAGGCAGGAGAGCTGGGCCCTGCAGAGATGGAGTGACTGCCCTGGGACAGGCAGTTGTAGGGGAGAGAAGCCGTGTGGCCGTGATATAAAATCCGAGGCTTATTCTCTATTTTCTTAAAGTGCCTGCCGTGTGCCGAGTTCCAGTTCAGATGGAGGTCGGGAATTGGGGGGGAGTGAGTAGGAGAGCGACTCAATATACCATCAGTGGTCGGTTGTTATTTATAGGCACGGCATGAGTAGGGGAGGGGCAGAGAGAGAGAATCCCAAGCAGGGCTGCTGTGAGGCTCAGACTTACAGTTGTGAGATCATGACCTGAGCAGAAGTCAAGAGTTGACGCTTAACCCACTGAGCCACCCATGTGCCTCACCGTCACTGTCTTTAAGTGAGAATTTTACAAGGCAGTGTGAAGAGAGGAGCGTTATAATTACAGGGATACTCTGAATGTATCTGACATAAATCCAGTTTTGTAAATTAAATAAGGAACACGCATCGGGGAACGCCGCAAAACATGACGGCGAGAAAGCAGACAAGTGAACGGAGGGACCTCTGCGTTCGTGGGTCACGAGTCTTAGGTTATTCAGTGTCGGTAACCCCTAAAGGCATCCAGAGATCCGACCCTGTCCTTGTTAAATTCCAGTGTCTTGTTTCCAGAAATTTATGAGCTGATCCTAAAACTTGTATGAAATATGAGCAGCCAGACAGTTTCTAAAAAGAACAAGGTTGGAGGATTCACACTTCCTGACCTGGAAACTCACCGTACAGCTGCACTTGTCAGGACAGCATGGGCGTCGTTTAAGGGTGTTTATGGGTGAATGGAACAGAATTGAGAGTCTGGAAATAGAAGCCTCACATTTACGGTCGTGTGATCTTTGACAAGAGTGCTGCGTCAATTGAATAGGAGAAATAGTCCTCCTGACAAATGGTGCCGGGAGAACTGGATGCCCACGTGCAGAAGAGTGCCGGACCCCTACCTCACACCGTGTACAGTTACTTACCAGTGCATAAGAGACCTAAGTATGTGACCTCGAACCGTCACAGTCTTGAAAATACAATGGTAAGTGTTCATGACCTTTGATTAGGCCGTGGAGTCTTGGGTAGGACACCAAAAGCATGAGCGCGACAAAAGATTGGACTTCATCTAAATTCAAAACTCGTGCCTCAGAGGAAACCGGCAAGAACGCGAGAAGATGATCCAGAACCGGAGGAAGATTCGCAGATCACACACGTGGTAAGAGTTGTGGCTAAAAAATGCATAAAGGACTATTGAGAGTCATGACAATGGATTCGAGCAGACACTTCCCCTGGAGTTCACGTAAGCAACCACTAAACACACGAAAATGATGGTAGCATCCTCAGCCATCAAGGAAGCGCGGAGGAAAGCCACAGCGAGCCTCCACCTTGTGCCCCGGGGGTCTTGGACGGCTGCAATGCGGAGTTGGGCTGTGGGCGCGGATGTGGAGGAACCCGAAGTCTCCCGAACGGCTGCTGGGGGTCAGGGCCTGCTGCTCACCCTCGGCTTGGACACAGAGCCCCCATCTGAGCCAACGGCCCCGCGAGGAGGTACCCAAGAGACAGGGAAGTGTGCGCCCCCAGAATCCGGACACGGATGTTCACGGCCCCACCGTTCCGAACTGCCAAGCCGAACGTCCGTCTGCTGACGGATAAACCCAGCTGCTAAATCCGCACAGAGGAGGACGACTGCTGACCGTCGCGGGGTGCCGAGCCATCAGAAGACAGCGGGGCCCTTTAGATACGGGTTACTAAGTGCAGGGAGTCGGCCTGGAAAGGCTGCGTGCTGTACGGCTCTCAGGGGGAGGTTACGCTTCAGGTTCTGGGCTCGTAACCTCGACGAAGATGACGCCTTAGGGAACTCCCGTGTGGGAGACTGATAGGAAACGAACACTTAGCCTGTAACGCGGGCGTACTTTAGGCGTGAGGGTTTCGGATGGTAGAGCACCCTTTCCCGGGCGTGCACCCCCCAGGGGCAGATGTGTGTCACTTGAAGCACCGAGGGAGGGAGGGGTGTGCGGACCGCACTTGGCTGAGCTCTGCCTCTACAGACGCCTCTGTCCTCCCCCCACCTGCGTCTCGTTCTCCGCCAGCAGGCAGGGCTTTGCGGTTTCTGATGCCGGCTTTTCCTACCCCGCAGGCCCATCCCGGGGAGATGGTGGGAGCCCTGGCCGCACAGTCCCTCGGAGAACCCGCCACCCAGATGACCTTGAACACCTTCCACTACGCCGGTGTGTCAGCCAAGAACGTGACGCTGGGCGTGCCGCGGCTCAAGGAGCTCATCAACATCTCCAAGAAGCCAAAGACCCCTTCGCTCACCGTCTTCCTGCTGGGCCAGGCGGCTCGGGACGCCGAGAGAGCCAAGGTAGGGGTGGGCCGCTGGGCTTCCTGGCAGCAGGGAAGGAGACGCTCGGCCTGGAAGAGATCCTCTCTACGTGGGGGGGCTTGGAGGGGCCTTGGGAGCCACCCACCTGCCCACGTCATCAGTCCCTCTCTGTCCCAGGACATTCTGTGCCGCCTGGAGCACACGACCTTGAGGAAGGTGACCGCCAACACCGCCATCTACTACGACCCCAATCCCCAGAGCACGGTGGTGGCCGAGGACCAGGAGTGGGTGAACGTCTACTACGAGATGCCTGACTTTGACGTGGCCCGAATCTCCCCCTGGCTGTTGCGGGTGGAGCTGGACCGGAAGCACATGACGGACCGGAAGCTGACCATGGAGCAGATCGCCGAAAAGATCAATGCCGGTGAGGTGGGGAGGGGCAGGCCCAGCTCCCAGGCAAGACTCCCCGTCTTCCCCGCGCCCCACCTCCATTGCTGGTTTCCGTGCTCCGTGCGGCCCCTCCTTCTAGAGGGTTCTGTGAGAGGGAGGGGGAGCTAGAAGGAGCCCTGTCCGGGAGAGCTGCAGGTGAACATGACTGGGCACGGTCCCGGCCGCCTTTCTCACGGTCCCCCCTCCCCACCAGGCTTTGGTGACGATCTGAATTGCATCTTTAACGACGATAACGCGGAGAAGCTGGTGCTCCGGATCCGCATCATGAACAGCGATGAGAACAAGATGCAAGAGGTAACGGACCCACGAGGGGGCGAGGGCATCAGATCACATCAGATCGGTAACGTAGGACGCTGCGGAGCCCCGCCCGGGACCAGCGAGGCTCAAGCGGAAGCAGGCTGAGGGCCCAGGCGCACCAGCTGGTGTGGGATGGGCTTGGGGCTTGCCGGGGTTTCTGAACTTTTAGTAGCAAAAACCTTTGGAAACTGAGGTTGCGGCCCTTTTGAAAAGACAGATGGTGTCGAAGTCGGGGAGCCACTGGGGGGAAGAGCTGGGGACGGGTTCACAGCAGAATTGCCGTGTCCTATGGGAAGTGGTGTGACAGCAGGTGTCACAGGACCCAAGGAAACATTGGACCAGTGACGTCACTCCTGAACACGGCCCCAAAAATACCGTTGGGCAGGTGGGGTGCCTGGTGCGTTAGTAACACAAGCTCCGAACTTACCGTTAAACTGTCGGAGAGCAGACACCCGGATTTTGATGTGTCTAGACAGCTTACGCCTAATGTCTCCGTGGGCGAGCTCATTAGTCCAGGAAGTCGTGGCCTGGGCAAATAGGGCTATTAAGGCAGAGGGAGGGGCCCTGTGTACGGTTACAGTCGTGGGGGTTACGTTACATGCGCACAGATACACACACACACACACACACACACACACACACACGGAAGTGGTGTTAGGGGCGTGGAGAGCGGATGCTTTTCCGTAGGATTCTTTTAGTAGGATCGTCAAACCATGGTGAAAGGTAACGTCAGGGGGATGGAGGAGGGCAGGTCTGGTGCCTGGCTGCACCGTAGGCCCTGGGGGCTGTGGTTTGGCGTGAGCCCGGGAAGCCACGTAGGCTCTACGACCTTGGCCTCGCTCTTGGTGCAGGAAGAAGAGGTGGTGGACAAGATGGACGACGATGTGTTCCTGCGCTGCATCGAGTCCAACATGCTGACGGATATGACCCTGCAGGGCATCGAGCAGATTAGCAAGGTCAGCCCCCCGCCCCTCCCCGGGTGAGCTCCCACCCCCCCTCACCCCCCACCCGCATGAGCTCACGCCCCTCTCCCACAGGTGTACATGCACCTGCCGCAGACGGACAACAAGAAGAAGATCATTATCACGGAGGATGGGGAGTTCAAGGCCCTGCAGGAGTGGATCCTGGAGACGGACGGTGTGAGCCTGATGCGGGTGCTGAGCGAGAAGGACGTGGACCCTGTGCGCACCACGTCCAACGACATCGTGGAGATCTTCACGGTGAGCCGCTTCCTGGGAGCTCCCGCACGGTATCTCCTCGCTTGGGGTTCTCGGTCCCCGAGGTGACCATTGAGTCTGGGCCGCACTGACTCCCAACTGCCCCTCTGGGTCCGGGGGCAGGGGGCATGCACAGCCATTTGGTGTTGACCCTTCACCCCCATCCCATGCCAGGTGCTGGGCATTGAGGCTGTGCGGAAGGCTCTGGAGCGAGAGCTCTATCACGTCATCTCCTTCGACGGTTCCTACGTCAACTACCGCCACTTGGCTCTCCTGTGTGATACCATGACCTGTCGTGGCCACTTAATGGCCATCACGCGACACGGGGTCAACCGCCAGGATACGGGACCGCTCATGAAATGCTCCTTTGAGGAGACGGTAACTGGGGAAGGGAGCAGGGGTGGACACGGGCAGGAGGCGGAGCGCCCCCGCGGGCCGGGAAGGAGGGGCTCACCCCCCCTCCGTCCTCCGGCCGTGCAGGTGGACGTGCTCATGGAAGCCGCCGCACACGGGGAGAGTGACCCCATGAAGGGGGTGTCGGAGAACATCATGCTGGGCCAGCTGGCCCCAGCCGGCACCGGCTGCTTCGACCTCTTGCTCGACGCTGAGAAGTGCAAGTACGGCATGGAGATCCCCGCCAACATCCCCGGCCTGGGGGCCGCTGGACGTGAGTAGGGCCCGCGGGGGGCAGGGGCGGGGGCGGGCCAGTCCCTGGGCGCCGTGCTCACCACTCACTGTGCCGCCTCCCTGCAGCCACTGGCATGTTCTTCGGCTCGGCACCCAGTCCCATGGGTGGCATCTCTCCAGCCATGACTCCCTGGAACCAGGGCGCCACCCCCGCCTACGGTGCCTGGTCTCCCAGTGTTGGTGAGTGACCCCAGCTGGCACTCAGCCCTCTGCGCAGGTCCCGGCGGGGCGTGGGGTGGGGGGGAGTCACCTTGTGGAAAGTGTGGGGCAGGGCGAGTGGGGGGCCCCATCTCTGGATTTAACGCTCCCTCTCTCCCCACAGGAAGCGGGATGACCCCAGGGGCGGCTGGCTTCTCCCCCAGTGCAGCTTCGGACGCCAGTGGCTTCAGCCCAGGCTACTCGCCCGCGTGGTCCCCCACACCGGGCTCGCCAGGCTCCCCGGGCCCCTCGAGCCCATACATCCCCTCACCAGGTGAGCTGTCCCTGTCAGTCGTGGGGGCCAAGTTCCCCTTCTCCTCGTCCTTCCCTCCGGCTGATTCCTCTCCCCTTCCTCCCACAGGTGGCGCCATGTCGCCCAGCTATTCGCCTACGTCTCCTGCCTACGAGCCTCGCTCCCCTGGGGGCTACACACCCCAGAGCCCCTCCTACTCCCCCACCTCCCCCTCCTACTCCCCTACCTCTCCGTCCTACTCACCCACCAGTCCCAACTACAGCCCCACGTCCCCCAGCTACTCCCCGACTTCCCCCAGCTACTCCCCGACCTCTCCCAGCTACTCTCCGACTTCCCCCAGCTACTCCCCGACCTCTCCCAGCTACTCCCCGACTTCCCCCAGCTACTCTCCGACCTCTCCCAGCTACTCCCCGACCTCTCCCAGCTACTCTCCCACCTCTCCCAGCTACTCCCCGACCTCCCCCAGCTACTCCCCGACCTCACCAAGCTACTCCCCGTCCAGCCCACGATACACACCGCAGTCTCCGACCTACACCCCGAGCTCCCCCAGCTACAGCCCGAGCTCCCCCAGCTACAGCCCCACCTCGCCGAAGTACACCCCCACCAGCCCCTCCTACAGCCCCAGCTCTCCGGAGTACACTCCGACCTCCCCCAAGTACTCGCCCACCAGCCCCAAGTACTCGCCCACCTCCCCCAAGTACTCGCCCACCAGCCCCACCTACTCGCCCACCACCCCAAAATACTCCCCGACATCCCCTACTTACTCACCGACCTCTCCGGTCTACACCCCAACCTCCCCCAAGTACTCGCCTACTAGCCCCACC
>NC_043716.1:2087926-2089397 GCF_006229205.1 Suricata suricatta
CCTCTCTCTCTGACCCTCCCCTGCTCGCACTGTCTCTCTCTCTCTCTCAAAAATAAATAAAAAGCATTAAAAAAATTAAAAAAAAATTTCTTAAAAAAAAGGAATAAATGTTAAAAGAATTTTTTTTTTTTTTTTTTTAAAAACCAAGTCATTTCTTTCAAAACAATTTAGGGACGCCTGGGTGGCTCAGTTGGCTAATCCTCCGACTTCAGCTCAGGTCAGATCTCACGTTTATGGGTTTGAGCTCCACGTCCATGGGTTCGAGCCCCGCGTCAGGCTCTGTGCTGACAGCTCAGAGCCTGGAGCCTGCTTCCGGTTCTGTGTCTCCCTCTCTCTGACCCTCCCCCTTTCATGCTCTGTCTCTCTCTGTATCAAAAATAAATTTAAAAAAATAAATAAAAAATAAAAATAAAAAATGAATTAAAAACACCCAAAGTGAAGCAGAAATAACATGCAGTGGATGGAGGAGAGTTGCTAATCCAAAGGAACAAGTAGCTAATGAAAGAAAATATGAAGTGCCTCCCAAACAACAGATTATCCTCAAATCCTTTAACTTTCAAACGTATTACAGGATCCAGAACCTTCTCACTATTGGTTCAAGGCCAAAACAAAAACTGGTCAGTTGTGATTGGAGACACGTGCCGGAAAAACACCAGAAGGAAATGTGCCTCCTGGTGGCGGCATGCCGTTTTCAGCTGCTTAGCCCACGCATCCTTCCGGACTTTTCCAAATCCCGAATCCGGAGGGGAAGACGAGTTAAAGAGCTGTTACCCGGAACCTGCTTCCATGTGAGGCAACGGCCTGACCTGTGCAGCCACCAAGCTGGCGAAAAGCAACACGCAGCGCGTAGCAGGTTCGAGAAGAAACGCACCCCCTCGGTGTCTGCACGCTGCCTCCGGGCCCTGCTCTGCGGCCGCCTGCCTCCCAGGAAGGCCCGCAACGGAACACGCTTTTGGCCAAAATTAGTAAACTTTATTTAAACTTCAAAAAAATAAAATAACAGACAAAAGGCAGCTTTAACTTTGTTCTTCCGGAGGATCAGGTGCAACGACCCAGAGCAGGAACTACCCCTAAGAAGTTAAAATACCCTTTACCCCCAGTCAAGCCACAGGCAAGGAGGGACCCTGGATCCGGGGACGGGCCCGGGGTGGGCGCGGCAGGAAGGCCCCCGGAGCCAGGCGCGGGTTCGGAGACAGCACACGCGGAGAACAAGACAAAAAGCCCCGGTGCAAACAGGACCGGAACGTCAACGGGGAACTCTGTCACAGGAACTCTGTACATGGGGGCTGGGCTGGGGGGCTGCGCCCCGCGAGGGCACCCCCAGGCCGCCTCGGCCTGCTCACCCTCAGTTCTCCTCATCACTGTCGTCTGGGCTGATGGCCGGGCTGGTGAGGCTGTAGGTGGGGCTGGTGGGGGAGTAGCCGGGGGAGGTGGGCGAGTAGGTGGAGCCTTTGGGGGAGGTGGGCGAGTA
>NC_043716.1:2089497-2119478 GCF_006229205.1 Suricata suricatta
CATGGACGTGGAGCTCAAACCCATAAACGTGAGATCTGACCTGAGCTGAAGTCGGAGGATTAGCCAACTGAGCCACCCAGGCGTCCCTAAATTGTTTTGAAAGAAATGACTTGGTTTTTAAAAAAAAAAAAAAAAAATTCTTTTAACATTTATTCCTTTTTTTTAAGAAATTTTTTTTTAATTTTTTTAATGCTTTTTATTTATTTTTGAGAGAGAGAGAGAGACAGTGCGAGCAGGGGAGGGTCAGAGAGAGAGGAGACACAGAATCTGAAACAGGCTCCAGGCCCTGAGCTAGCTGTTAGCACAGAGCCCGATGTGGGGCTCGAACCCACGAACGTGAGATCTGACCCGAGCCGAAGCCGGACGCCTAACCGACCGAGCCCCCCAGGCGCCCCAGAAATGTTTTTAACGTACTGCCCCGGCCCGCGGGGTCCTTCAACGGGAACCTGGGGGAGGGAACGGGCGAATGGATGGGACAAGAGACACAAAGAATGAGAGCAAGAAGGAGGTCTGATCAAGCTCCAACGTTTATTCAAAGAGGCTGATTACATACACAACCAGGGGGGAAGACAAATGCAAGGAAAGGAGAAAGAACGCGGGGAAGGCACGGGGTACCAGGGACCTGTCAGACATTAACTGATGGTAATCTTAGTTCCTGGAGCCAGTAGCTATTTATGACTCTTCAGGAACTAACAGCTATTTACTGCTGCTTATCTTGCTGTGACATTTAACAAAGTCAGTTCTGCTTCAGTTTTTCCACCAGAGTTCTTTAACCCCTTCTTGGCTCCCGGCAACGTATTATTTTTGAGAGACAGAGCGTGAGCAGGGGAGGGTCAGAGAGGGAGACACAGAATCTGAAGACAGACTCCAGGCTCTGAGCTGTCAGCACACATCCTGATGCGGGGCTCGAACTCACAAACCACGAGATCATGACCTGAGCCGAAGTCGGACACTTAACGGACTGAACCACCCAGGCGCCCCACGTTTATTCCTTTTGGAGAGAGAGTATGCGTGGGGGAGGGGCAAAGAGAAAGAGAAGGAAACACAGGATCCGCGAAGCCAGCTCTAGGCTCTGAACTATCAGCACAGAGCCTGACCTGAGCAGAAGCCAGATGCTCAACCGACTGAGCCACCCAGGCACCCTAGAAACGACTTTTTTTAAAAAACAGTGTATGTTTATTATAAAAGATCCAAGCACTGCAGAAAGAAACAAATGCCAAATCTTCCCAGATCCACCAGCAAGAAATGCACTCTGACACGTTGAATGTGATTGCAGACGTCCTGCGCATCGCGTAGAACACTGGAAGGTCGCACAGAAATCGTTTCCGAGTAGGATTGTTCACACGCTGTCTTGAGTCGGGGCCCTACAACCACACCGGAGACTGGCTTCTCATCAACAGGTCTTTTCTCGAAACCGCTCTGGAGGCTGGGAAACCCACGATCAAGGCAGCCGGCAGATGTGGTCCCCAGTGAGGGCTCAGAGATGGCATTCTTCTCACCGCGGCCTCATGCTCAGGAGGGGTAAGGGAGCTCTTGGGGGTCTTTTAGAAGGACACACCCCATTGGTGAGCGCTGCCCCCTCATGACCTAAGCCCCTCCCCAAAGCCCCACCTCCAGTACCGCTAGGGATCCGTTCTCAGTGTGAGAATCTTGGGCAAACATTCAGCACGTAGCCCGTACCATTTAATAAATGCAGTAAGTTTTAAGAAGAAAAACGTTGAGTGAATTCATACATCTGCAAAACATTGCTGCTATTTCTCCACGAGATTGCTAAAAGTTCCCTCACCGTTAACGTGAAAACAAAACGCATAAATAAAAGGCAGAATCAGACCCTAAAATCCTGAGAACCAACATGCCTGCCAGAGGGGGTGAGGAAGGGGATGAGGGTGGAGAGAGGTGGGGGGGGTCCGTCCAGGCTTCCAGCTCTAGGATGACGAAGTCCTGGGGATGAGAGGCAGCGCAGGAGTTCTAGGCCCCGGTATCCCGGGCTGGCGGGAGGCGGCACGCATGACGGGTAGACACGTCCACTCGCTGGGTCACTCGCTGGGTCACTCGCTGGCTGCACACCTGACTTCAACGGAACACTGTCGCCTGCAGTAAACGGCTGCCTGGACAGCTCAGTTGGTTAAGCTCCGACTGCAGCTCAGGTCATGGTATCACGGTTCATGAGGTGGAGCCCCGAGTCAGGCTCCGTGCTGTCGGCCCAGAACCCGCTTTGGATCCTCTGCCCCTCCCCCACGCTCCCTCTTTCTCTCTCAAAAAAGCTTTTAAGTAGGTAAAATCTAAAAACTACTGAGAAGTTGGTAATGCTAGGTTATTTTTTAGAACATTAAGAGTTTAGATAGTATGGGTTGATTTCTATGGTATTCTTGTGTTCCCCGTTTTTATTTTTATTTTTAAGTGCCTTAAAAGAGGCATTTTATCCATTTTGTCCACATGTATACCGGAACTCAATTTGGGGAACTGGATCTTGGTGGCCCCTATAATGCTTCTGCCATAGCGTGGCCTTCTCTCTTCCCCAGAGGTAACCGTTATTTTGCATTTTGCGTTGTTTTTTGTTTTCTCTTTATGGGTATCGTGCACATATCCTTAGGAACATTATTTCATGTATTTGAACTAGATATTAATGAAATCACATTGTATGTCCTTTGTGACATGTTTCTTTTAAGCTTCAGAGAATCATGCTGTTGAGGTTTGTAGCTGCTTGTTCATCTTTTGACGCTGCTCGAATACAGACCTCAGGGTGCTTGGGGGCTCCGTCGGTTACGTGTCCCACCCTGGGTTTCACCTCTCTGGTCGTGGTCCCACGGTTGTGAGATCCAGCCGCCCATCGGCTCAGCGCTGACGGTGGGGAGCCCGCTTGGGATTCTCTCTCTCTTCCTCTCTTTCTGCCCCTCCCCCACTCACCTTGTTTCCCCCCCCCAAATAAATAAATAAACTTCAAAGAAATTTAAAAAGGGGCACCTGGGTGGCTCTACTGTCAATTGGTAAAGCGTCCGACTTCGGCTCAGGTCATGATCCCACAGTTCTTGAGGTTGAGACGTGAGTCAGACTCTGCTGACGGCTCAGAGCCTGGAGCCTGCTTCCGATTCTGTGTCGCCCTCTCTCTCTGCCCCTCCCCTCCTTGCGCTCTGTCTCTCTCTCAAAAATAGACATGAAAAAAAATAGTTTCATTAAATCTATATAGCTCAATGAGTTTTACCATCCTAAAATGTGGTACATATTTCCATTTATGTAGTTTTTATGTTCTTTAATACAATAGCATAGTTTTTCTTCAGAGAGTTTACACATCTTTTGTACATTCATTCCTAGATCATTTCTAAATCTATATAGTTAATATATATTAATATAATGTAGAGTTAATATATTCCTTTATAATAATATGTAATATAGTTTATATATATTAGTTATTTTTATATAAGAGAGAAAGACAGGATGCACATAAGTAGGGGGGAGGAGCAGAGGGAGAGAGAGAGAATCCCAAGCAGGCTCCACACTCAGCATGGATCCCGATGTGGGGCTCGATCCTACAACCCTAGGATCATGACCTGAGCTGAAATCAAGAGTCAGACACTCAACCAACTGAGTCACCCAGGTGCCCCTGATTCTTTATGGTTTTTATAGACCTAATACAGTGTCTTTTTTCATCATTTTCTCACATCTTGATGTACAGAAATGAAGTAATTTTTCTATTTGATTTTATATCCAGCAAACTGCATAATCTCTCAATAATCTATTAATTTATATGCAGTTTTCTGCTCTATATCTGGTCATACTGCATACACGTCATGCCAAGTCTGTTTCTCCCTCCCAGTTACCAGCACCTTTATTCATGGGGCGCCTGGCTGCCTCAGTCAGGGGAGCATGGACATTTTGATCTCAGGGTAATGAGTTCAAGCCCCATGTTGGGTGGAGAACTTACTTAAAACCAAAAAAAACCAAAAACAAACCCTTTGTTCCCTGTGTTACTGCACTCTGATGAATTTGTGCAAGTTGTTTGCTAGAATAACTCACCTTTGTGAGCTCTTGATCTCAAAATAGAATGCTTTCACTATGAGTATGATGTATGTTATAGTCTTATTTTTTTATTAACATTTTAAAAAATGTTCTAAAATTTATTTTTGAGAGTGAGAGTCAGAGTAAAAATGGGGAAGGGCAGAGAGAGAGGGAGACACAGAATCTGAAGCAGCTCCACGCTCTGAGCTGTCAGCACAGAGCCCGATGCAGGGCTCGAACTTGTGAACCATGAGCTCATGCCTGAGCCGAAGTCAGATGCCCAACCAACTAAACCACCCAGGTGCTCCTTGTGTTGTAAAAATACAAGAAGTTATGAGAAACACAAGACTCTCTTATATTTCCCTAGAGATTGATTGATTGATTGCTTTTTATAAGTAGAGATTTAGCATTTTCCAAGGTCTCATTTCTTCCCAAAAGGGTGAGTCTCCTTCTGGCACCTTCCCTTCAGCCTTCACTTCCTTCAGCATTGCTTGCAGAGCCAGGCTGCTGTGGAGAAGGGATCTGTGCTCTCTTTTATCTGCGAATGTCTATTTCGTTTTCATTCCTCAAGGATGTCTTCACTGGATATTAGATTCTGGTTTGAGGTCTGTTTTTTCTTAAGTTTTTTTCCTTGTGATGAGAACTCTTCGAATTTCGTCTCTTAACGACGGTTCGATACACCACAGGGCAGTGGCAGCCGTAGTCGTGGTTAGTACATGACAGCCCGCTGCCTACTGGCCTGAGAACTGGAGGTTTGTACCTTTCAACCCCACTCAGCCAACTCTTCCACCCCCTCCCCCACAAATCCGATCTCTTTCTCAATGAGTCTGGATTTTGGTTTATTTAGATTCAACATATAAGTGAGATCGCACAGTCTTCACTCGCTCTGACTTATTTTGTTTAGCAGAATGCCCTCAAAATTCACCCATCTTGGGGCGCCTGGGTGGCTCAGTTAGTTAAGTGTCCAACTTCGGCTCAGGTCATGATCTCACGGTTCATGAGTTCGAGCCCCATGTCGAGCTCTGTGCTGACAGCTCAGAGCCTGGAGCAGCTTCAGATTCTGTGTCTCCCTCTCTCTCTGCCCCTCACCCATTTGTGCTCCCTCTCTCTCTCTCTAAAAAATAAATAACATACCCATCTGGTTGCAAATGGCAGGATTTTCTCCTTTTTATGGCTGAATAATATTCCATTCATCTGTCAACGGACCCTTGGGTTGTTCCCATGTCTTGGTTATTGAAAATTATGTGGCGTGAGCACGGGGGTGCAGATTCGGCTCCTACGTAGTGTTTTGGTTTCCGTTGGATATGTTCCCAGAAGTGGAATTACTGGATAAATGGTAGTTCCATTTTTACTTTTTTGAGGAAACTTCATAGTGTTTCCCACAGTGGCTGCACCGATTTACGATCCCTCCGGCAGCGCACAACAAGCCCCTTTTCTCCACGTCCTCGCCGACATTTGTCATTTCCTGCCTTTCGGATGATGGCCATTCCGATAGGCAGACGGGCCACCTCCCTGTGGCTTGGATTTGCATTTCCCTTCAATTAGGGATGTTGATCAACCACCTTGTCATGCACCTGTTGGCCGGGCATAGCTCTTCTTCAAGAAAATGTCTGTTCAGGCCTTGGTTCATTTTGCATTGGATCCCTTGGGTTTTATTTTGTTTGCTATTGAGATGTATGAGTTCTTTACCTATTTTGGACACAAACCCCTTATCAGAGTATGACTGGCAAATAGTCTTCCCATTCTGTAGGCTGTCTTTTCATGTTGCTGATTCCTTCTTTACTTTTATTTATTTATTTTGAGAGCGAGCGAGCGAGTGGGGGAGCGGCAGAGAGAGGGGGAGAGAATCCCAGGCAGGCTCCGGGCTCGGTTCCAGGACTGCATGATCATGACCCGAGCCGAAATCAAGAGCCTGGTGCTTCACCAGTAAGCCCCCCAGGCGCCCCTCGTGTTCCTGGCCGCTGCTTCTCGCCAGGCAGAAGCTTTTTGGTTTGAGGTGGTTCTACTTATTTCTTATGATGTTATTTGTGCTTTGGTATCATCTTGCAGCACTTTGAAGATGCCCCAGATTTCTGGCTTTCATAGCTTGTGATAAATTTGCAGAATTATTGCTTCCTCATGTTGTTTCTCGCTGGTTGCTTTCAAGATTTTTTTTTCCAAATCGGCGATTTTCAGCCATTTGACTCTGGTGTCACGAGGCATACTTTTTAAATTTATTCTGTTTGGCTTTCCCTGACAAAAGTTTGATTTTGTGAATGTGTGTCTTTCACCATATTTGGAATTTTTCAGACATTATTCTTTTTTTAAATTTTTAAAATGTTTAGTTATTTTTGAGAGAGAGAGAGCGCGACAGAGCATGAGCAGGGGAGGGGCAGAGAGAGAGGGAGACACATAATCTGAACCAGGCTCCAGGCTCCAAGCTGTCAGCATAGAACCTGACACGGGGCTCGAACTCACAAACTGCAATATCATAACCTGAGCTGAAATCAGACGTTTAACTGACTGAGCCACCCAGGTGCCCCAATATTTTTATTTTAAAATGTTCATTTATTTTTGTTAGAGAGAGAGCACACATGTACACGGGAGGGGCAGAGAGAGAGGGAGACAGAGAATCCCAAGCAGGCGCCATGCTGCCAGCTCAGAGCCCAATTCAGGGCACACCACAAACCATGAGATCATGACCAGGACCCAAATCAAGAATAAGACAGTCAGGGTGCCTGGGGGGCTCAGTCGGTTAAGCGTCTGACTTCAGCTCAGGTCATGATCTCACGGTTTGTGGGTTCGAGCCCCATGTCGGGCTCTGTGGTGATGGCTGGCTCAGAGCCTGGAGCCTGCTTCAGATTCTGTGTCTCCCTCTCTCTCTGACCCTCCACTGCTCATGCTCTGTTTCTTTCTGTATCAATAATAAATAAACATTAAAAAAAAAAAGAATCATACAGTCAACCAACTGAGCCACCCAGGCACCCTGATAATCATGTTTTATAAAGTCACCGTGGACACTGAATTTGCGAAGCTGAACTATTACTCATATGAGAACCACAGGGCTGGCTGGGTTCCTGGAAGCTTCTGGTCACAACATTTCCATCAACTGATCAATATATAACTGTGGTTTTTATGTTTCTATTAAAAGACCCCCCAAGTGAGCATAGAGTGTATGGATGATATAAAACATAGGTTTATTTCTGGACTCTCAATGCTGTTCCTGAATAGACACTTTCCTGAAGAAGATGTACGACCGGCCCCCGGGGACATGTAAAGGACTCCACATCACAGGTTGAAGGGAAATGCAAGTCCAGCCAGTTCAGTCTGTCCGTTGACTTACAGGAGGATCTTTATGCCAGGCCCACGCTGTGTACTTAACACGACTCTGAAGTAAGTTTTTTTTTAAATTTTTTTAATGTTTTATTTATTTTTGATACAGAGAGAGACAGAGCATGAGAGGGGGAGGGGCAGAGAGAGAAGGAGACACAGAACCGGAAGCAGACTCCGGGCTCTGAGCTAGCTGTCAGCACAGAGCCCGACACGGGACTCTAACCCACGAATGTGAGATCTGACCTGAGCCGAAGCCGGAGGCTTAACCGACGGAGCCACCCAGGCGCCCCTGAAGTAAGTTTTGAAATGGGAAAGTGTGAGGCCTCCAGATTTGTTCTTCTGTTTCCATATTGTTTGGGCTATTTGTTGCGGGGGAGGATTCTTGAAATTCCAAATGAATTTGAGGACAGACTTTGCCATTTCTGCCAAAAAAGGCTATTGGCAATTTTGCCTTCATTTTTGAAGGATGGTTTTTCTGGGTATCAGAGCCTTGATTGGCATCTTTTCTTCTTTCCGCACCTCAAAGGTCACCTCCCTGCCTTCTGGCCTCCATTGTTTCTGATGAGAAGTCAGCTGTTCGTCTTATTGGGTTTCCTTAGAGACCAGTTGTTGTTTTCTTGCTGTTTTCAAGATTTTGTCTTTGTCTTTTATTTTGAAAAAAATTTTTTTAATTGTTTATTTATGTTGGGGGCAGTGGGGCAGAGAGAGAGGGAGACACAGAATCTGAAGCAGGCTCCAACGCTGGGCTCGAACCCATGAACCGTGAGATCATGACCTGAGCCGAAGTCAGAGCTCGACCAATGGAGGAGCGCCCCCAGGTGCCCCAAGTTTATTTATTTGTTTATTTTTAAGTCATCTCTACACCCAATGTGGGGCTTGAACTCACAACCTGAGATTAAAAGTTGCATGCTCGTACAACTGAGCCCGCCCCCCTTCTTTCTATACTTTTGAAGTCCAAGAAGGAACCAGAGTGTATTACATTATCTACTGCTGTGTAACAAATTACCCGCAAATCTGATGGCTTAAAAGCATTTATTCTATCACAGTTCCTGTGGATCAGGAATCCAAGTGTTTTTGTTTTTAATCGAGGTGAAATTCACAAAGCTTAAAATTAACTCAAGTTATACACGTCAGGCGTGTGTAGACCATTCATGGCGTTGAGACCACAGTCCCTTCCAGAATACAGCCGTGGACTCAAAGGAAAACCCTGCCCTTCTAGCAGTCCTTCCTCATCCTCCTTTCTCCCAACCCCCACACGCACCGGACTGCTTTCTGTGTCTGTCGTTAGGTGTTTCTGCGCCGACCACGACATGCTAATTCTGAGATTTGTAGTCAAGCACGAGAGGCCAAGTGTGGTGGAGATGTTTGTGAATGGAGGAGTGAGAGAGGGGGGCCTGCCCAGTCCAAGATCAAGCTTTCTTTTCTTTTCTTTGCTTTTTCCTTTCCTTTATTTATTGTAAGTAAAATGGCTCAGTACTCTCAGAGAATTAGATGTACAGGGGTAGAATTCAGAGCCCGCACTCTGGCCTACTCACGCGCACTCTAGCGATGGAATGGCAGATCAGTGAGGAGAAGAGGCGCTATTCCACTCACCAGGGGACAGTCTGGCCACATGGGGAAAAAAGAGGAAGCTGAATCCTACCTCCTACTCAAAACCCAATGCCAGGGGCACCGAGTGGCTCAGTTGGTTAAGCATCAGACTCTTGATTGGAGCTCAGGTCATGATCTCACGATTCATGAGTTCGATCAAGCCCCACATCAAGCTCTGTGCTGATGGAACAGAGCCTGCTTGGGGTTCTCTGTCTCCCTCTCTCTCTCTCTGCCCCTCCCCCTCAAATAAATACACATAAAAAATAAACAAAAATAATCCCAGATGGATTGAAGACTGAAATGGCAAAGAAAATTTGTAGTTAAAATAGACTATGTTTTTCTGAGGTTGGCCTAGGGAAAATAAGACACACAAACCATGCAAACTGGAAAAAGAATACATCTGAAGAAATGAAAATTAAGGAGGCACTTGGCTGGCTCAGTCAGTAGAGCATGTAATTCTTGATCTCGGGTTGACGGTTTGAGCCCCATGTTGGGTGCAGAGATCACTTTAAAAAAATTAAAATTAAGAACATCTGTTCATCAAAAGACACCACTAAGAAAGTGAATAAATTACAAAAGCTGGGAAAAGAGGTTTGCAACATATCATTTGTCAGTAACTGACAAAGAATATTTGAAAAACTTCTAAAAATGGGGAGCCTGGGTGGCTTGGTTGGTTGAGTGTCCGACTCTTGATTTCAGCTCAGGTCATGATCCCAGGGTTGTGGGATCGAGCCCTGCGTCAGGCTTCACACAGAGCACCAAACCTGCTTGGGATCCCGCCCCCCATCTCTCCCCACTCTCTCTTTCTCTCTAAAAATTAAAAAAAAGAAACTTCTAAAAGCAAATAAGGAAAGAACAAATCACCTGATGGGAAGCATGGACAAAACGCACGGATAAGGACCTCAGAGAGAAGCCGCCCACAGTGAGGAAATGGTCCACTTCCTGTGTCACCGGGGAGTTCAAATCCACGTTGTAGTTAGCTACTCTCTTCCGTCCCACTAACCGGCAGAATGAAGCATTTTGCAAATAGCGACTCTCGAGGGGGTATGAACCCACGGGGAAACTCCTGCTCAGGGAGGGGTGTACGTACGTTTGTTTGGGAGACAGTTTGATGTCACTTCGCAAAGTTGGAGTAACCTACCCTGGGACTCCGCATTCCGATCCCAGCTCTGTGCCCAGAGAACATGCATCTGGGCACTGGGAAGCGGGTGTAAATGTGTCCCTGGAAGTCGCATTTATAATGACAAACACGTGGAAACAGCTCCGTGTCCACGGGCAAGAGAATCAATATGCATATTGTGACGTATTCACAAAATGGGATAGTCTGTTCATTTGAAGTACAACAGCGTGGTTGAATCTTAGCCATCTAATAACAAACAAAAAATCTCAGAAGATAACATGATATCGTTTTTTTTCATTTTTTTGATATTGGTTTTGTAAAGCTAATAGTTAACTAGAATTAAGCAATATTTTAGCACCACGCGGATGTATGATAAAAGCAAGTCATTCCAAGTGGTGTCAGCGAGTTGGGAGAAGACAGGTTCCCTACATCATCCTTGCGCAAAACATTGATTTTGAAAGCCGGCCGGGCATGAGAGTGTCTGTGTGGGAGTCTGGGCATCCAGAAGCCCGGGGAAGTCCCAGCACCCTGGTGGAAGAGAGAATTCTAGAAGAGATGCACCAAAATGGAAAAGATGATCAGCCTCCCCTTTCCTCGCCAGGCCTTCCCAAGGGCGGCACAGCTCACAGAAGGTCACAGAGAGACACCCCACCCCCCACCCCCCAGCCCGCGATTTCCCCAGGGGTTAAGGTGAAAACGTGGTGAGTGGGTGCCCAGTTCCCTCAGCTGCGCAGGACGCCGCCCAAGGGACCCGCTTCTTCCCACCCCTCCGCGGTCCCCGAGGTGCCGGGAGGAGTGGTTGGGAGCACAGGGACCAGGGCCCAGAAGTCAGCAAAGGGCCACAAACCTTAAGGTGTTCAATGTCTCCGTCGGGAAGCCGGTCCACAAGCCCCTAGAACAGGTGCACGAAAAGATGCTCAGCATCACTGAACGGGAGGGAAATGCCACCGAACTCCATGAGGCCCCTCTGCACCTGTCAGGTGTCAGGGGGCCCGTTAGCAAAACGCAAAAGGCAGTTGGTGCCGACAACAGCGTGGAGGGAAACCCCTGCGCGTTCGGGAGGAGCAGCCACCACGGGAAGTGGGATCGCGTCGCCTCTGAAACTTACACAGAGAACCGCCTGAGATGCCGACCCGGCAACTCGGGGGAGACACCCAGAGGAAGTGACGTCATGGTCTGGAAAAGGGAGCGGCACCCCCACCCTTACTGCAGCGTTAGTCACGGGAGCCGAGAGGTGGAGGGAACCCAATGTGCACTGATGGGTGGATGGATAAAGAGAGTGTGGCGTGCTGTACAATGGGGTATTATTCAGCCTGAGGGAGGAAGGACATCCTGCCGTCTGCAACGGTGTGGACGAAACTGGAGGACGCAACGCTGACAGAAACCAGCCAGACGCAGAAAGGGAAAAACCACAGGATCTCTCGCAGATGTGGCATCTTACTTTATTTTATTTATTTTATTTTATTACTTATTTATTTATCTTTATGTGGCATCTTAAAAAGCTGAACTCACAGAGGAGCGCCTGGGTGGCTCAGTCTGTTGAGCGTCTGACTTCGGCTCGGGTCACGATCTAGGAGTTCGTGAGTTGGAGTCCTGCGTGGGGCTCTGTGCTGACAGCTAAGAACCTGGAGCTGCTTCAGACTCTGTGTCTGCCTCCCTCTCTGCCCCTTCCCTGCTCACGCTCTGTCTCTATATTTCTCAAAAATAAAGATTAAAAAAAATTTTTAATAATAAAATAAAATAAAACGAAGTAAAGTCAAAAAGACAAACAACAACAAAAAAAATCTACTCATGGAACATCCATAAAAGTGACAACTAATTTTGTGCCCCCACACCTAATGCCCAAATAAGTTCTAAAAACATAATTCATTAAAGATTAAAGATTAAAACGGGAGAACCAAGTGGTCCTATCAATACATTTGGTAAGAAAATCTGATGAATATAAATATCTGTTCATCATTTAAAAAAATTTTTTTAACATTTATTTATTTTTTTGAGAGACAGAGAGAGACAGTGTGATCAGGGGAGGGGCAGAGAGAGAGAGGTGGCACAGAATCGGAAGCAGCTCCAGGCTCTGAACTGTCAGCACAGAGCCCGACGCGGGGCTCGAACCCACAAACTGGAAGATTATGCCTTAAGCTGAAGTCAGACGCTTAACTGACTGAGCCACCCAGGTGCCCTGTGTTCATCATTTTTTAAGTTTATTTATTTATTGAGAGAGAGAGAGACAGAGCAGGGGAGGGGGAGAGAGAGGATCCCAAGTAGGCTCCACGCTGTCAGCACAGAGCCCGATGAGGGGCTTGAACCCACGAACATGAGATCATGACCTGAGCCGACTGCAAGAGCTGGACACTTAACTGAATGAGCCCCCCAAGTGCCTGTGTTTATGATTATGTTTTTAACTGTAAAAAGAGTCTTATCAGCTATAATAAAAGTGTACTTCTTTAACATGATAAAGAGAATCTACCAAAAATATTTGGAAACATCACTGTTAATGGTGAAGCATTAAGATGATACATTAAAGGGGCACCTGGGTGGCTCAGTCGGTTGGGTCTCCGGCTTCAGCTCAGGTCAGATCTCATGTCCGTGGGTTCGAGCCCCGCATCGGGCTCTGTGCTGACAGCTAGTTCAGAGCCTGGAGTCTGCTTCAGTTCTGTGTCTCCTTCTCTCTGCCCTTCCCCCTCTCATGCTCTGTCTCTCTCTGTATCAAAAATAAATAAAACATTAAAAAAAAAGATGATGCATTAAAAATACAGGGGGCGCCTGGCGGGCTCAGTCGGTGGAGCGTGTGACTCTTGATCTTGGGGGTGAGTTTGAGCCCCATGTTGGGCATAGAAATTACTTAAAATAAATTCTTAAAAATTGTTTTAATGTTTATTTATTTTTAAGAGAGAGAGTGTGTGTGCAAGCAGGGGAGGGTCCGAAGAAAGGGAGAGAGAGAATCCCAAGCGGACTCTGAGCTGTCAGCACCAAATCAACATGGGGCTCGAACCCACAAACTGTTGAGATCATGACCTGAGCCGAAGTCAGGCACTCAACCCACTGAGCCACCCAGGCGCCCCATAAAAAGAAAATCTTAAAAAAAAAAAAGACTGGAGAAACATTCTTTTTAAGATCTGGAATAAGACAAGTGGTCAAGATCTGGAATAAGTGTGACCTCTGTCACCTTCATTTTCTAAGAAGTCAGCTTACACTTCATGACCTTTAGGTGAGTAATGACCTTTGGTGACCCTGCGTGACAGAGACAAGGGACCGCAAGACTCCCACAAACTAAATGCCTCCTCTGCTTGCCGTCCTAAAAAAGATCCTATTTATGAAATGCAGGAAGCGACATTTGGAACTTGAGAAGGAGAGGGGTGACCTCGGGACGAAGCCACGCCCCCTGCCAGCCGGGCCTCTGCCGGGTTCCCACGGAAGGCACCAAAAATGTGATCTTGTCTCGTTTGTGTCTCACATTTCCAAAATCGCAACATCATACACGAATCCTTTTTGGAAGCAGAAAAAGAGCGTTCCTAGAGGCGGCCACAGTTTTCTACTTTCCTATCCGCCAAATCGGAGTCTATTCTGACGCCCTGTTTCTTAATACTGTGTTCTGACTTTTCGCAGGGCTTGCAAATTGTTGTCCACAAGCCAGACGGCAGGCACGAGTGAAAGGGCCGGGTATAAATAGGCCCCCAGCGCCGCCGCCAGGTGTGGGGGAGGGGCAGCGTGCCAGAGCGCAAGGCAGCTCCGGTTAACGAGTCTGTTTCCCGTGCTGTGAACTTCGCAGGTGCTTCTCAGTTACTGGTTTTAACTGCAGTTTAGTTTCTTCGTTTATTATTTTTTTTAACTTTTATTTATGTAAGTATTCTCTACACTCAACGTGAGACTCGAACGTACGACCTCGATTTCAAGAGGCTCCACCACCTGAGCCAGCCAGGCGCCCCAAGTTTGTTTGTTCAGAAAATGTTTTTTAAATGTTTAGTGTTGAGAGAGAGAGAGAGCGTGAGTTGGGGAGGAGCAGAGAGTGCGGGAGCCGAAGCAGGCCGCAGGGGCCAAGCCGTCAGCACGGAGCCCGACGCAGGCTCGAACTCACAGACTTGAAGATCATGACTTGAGCCAAGTTAGATGCTTAACTGACTGAGCCACCCAGGTGCCCTTGTTTGTTTTAAATTTATTTCTTTCTCAGTAAGCGCCAGGCCCCGACGGGGGGCTTGAACTCACGACCCTGAGGTCAAGCGTCCATCGCCTGCTCTGGCACCCTGGAGTCCAGGTGACCCACCGTATTACACACATGAGCCTCAGGTGCAGCAAATTTCCAGTTCTTCCCGCCCCCGGGGAGGGCCAGAGCCACTAGGGGAGTTAGGGTCTCCTCACAGCAGGTCAGGCTCCGGGAAAACAGCTTCTCAGGAGGCCAGGCCTAAGCGAGAAGGACAGAAAGCTCCAGATGGGTTCCAGAAGGGCTGCTTTTCCCTCCCCTGCGACAAGCAAGGGGGTTTCCTTCCCATCTTCGCCGTAAGAACCTAGTGAGGCTCCTGGAAGGGGCTCGAACTCGCAACCCTGAGACCAAGAGTTGCGTGCTCTTCTGACCAAGCCCGCCCAGCGCGCCTCGCCCTGGGGTTCTTAACTCTCAGACTTGTCTACACCGAGCCCCCGGCGAGTCCTCAAGCGCCACTCAGCGGTCCCCCAACCCGATGGAGGTTTCTCTTCGTGGGTTTCGGCTCTAGTAAGTTGTAGTTCTTTTAATGTTTTTTAACGTTCATTTATTTTTGAGCGAGACAGAGCGTGAGCCGGGGAGGGGCAGAGGGAGAGGGGGACACAGAATCCGACGCAGGCTCCAGGCTCTGAGCCATGACCTGAGCTGAAGTCAGAGGCAAGTTGTAGTTCTTTGTATCTCCCTGTCTGTCTCTCCAGTTTGCGGGGGGGACAGCCAGCCGTGACCTCCGTTCTCTGATGAATCTAAGAGGTGTTGACCTTTGCTTCGTTCGGCTTTCTACTTGTTAGCCTGGAGTGACAGCCCCCAAGCTCCTTACCCGTAGGATGCGGACCTGGAAGTCTCTCTCTCTCACTCTTTGAAGGACAGCTTTACTGAGATAGAATTCGTTGACCATAAAATCCGTCCTTTTGGAGCATAGGATTTGGTGGTTTTCGGGATATTCCCAAAGTTGTGCGACCATCGCCACTAGCCAACTTCAGAACCTGTTTATCATCCCAGAAAGAAACTCCACTGGCCATCGATTCCCCACTCCCCCTCCTCCCAGCCCTGGGCAACCGCTACTTCCTGTCTCCACGGATTTGCCTGTTCCCGAAGTGTCGCATGAATGGAATGGCACCGTGAGGTCTGTAGTGCCTGGCGTCTTTCACGTAGCACAGTGTTCTCAAAGCTCCTCCGTGTCGTGGCCTTTGCGAGGACTCCATTCCTTTTTGTGCTCAAATAATATTCCAGTGAGCTACACCGCGGGTTCCGGATCCACTCGTCAGTTGGTGGACATTCGGGTTGTTTCTACCTTTTATCTGTTACGGATAATGCTGCTTTGAGCATTCCATGTGCGGACTTGTGGGTAAACATGTTTTCAGTTTGCTCGGATGGACGCCGGGGCGTGGAGTCGCCTGGTCGTCGGAGGTCTGGGGCTAACATTCTCAGGAACTGTGTTTATCGCCGTTTTTACATCTTCTTTAGGAAAATGTCTGTGAAAATCTTTTGCCCATTTTTTAAAATGCTTTTTCTTCTTGCCTTTTCAGATTTTTAAATGTTTATTTATTTATTTTGAGAAAGAGAGCTGAGAGGGTGCGAGCAGGGGAGGGGGACACAGAGACAGAGAATCTCAGGCAGGCTCCACTCTGACAGCACAGAGCCCGACGGGAGGCTTGATCCCACGAGTTGTGAGATCATGACTTGAGCCAAGTCAAGAGCTGTTTGTTCAACCGACTGAACCCCTTGGGTGCCCCCAAGTGGTTTTTTTTCCCCCTAAGTAAACTCTACACCCAATGTGGGACTTGAACTCACAGCTCAAGATCAAGAGTCATAAGTTCAAGCCCCACACTGGGCATACAGCTTACTTGGAGAAAAAAAAAGTCGCATCTCCAGCCCACTGACCCAGCCAGGTGTCCCTGATTGGGTACAGTCCAGAAAGAGGAAGAAGCCAGGTGGGTGTCCGGGGAAACCTTGCATCAGGCCGGTGGTTCTCAGCCAGTGGTGATTCTGCCCTCGTACCCCAAAGGGGTGATTTTTGCAATGTCTGAAGATATTTTTGCTTGTCACAACTGAGGGTGGAGGAGAGTCTAGTAGGGACAGGCTCTTGACATCTCCCAATGCACAGGGCAGCCTCCACGACAAGGAATCATCTGGCCCAAAGAGTCGGTAGTGCCCAAGTTCAGAGACTCTGGCCTTGTGCCGGGAACGGCCAGTGCAAAGGGCCTGTGGCACATGTGCCTTGTACTTGCAAAACTCCTCAGAGCCAGTGTGGCTGGAAGGAGACAACAGGAGCCCAGTTTGGAGGAGATGGGCCACCCGACCTAGGGCAGGGAGGCCCTGTGAGGACTTTTACGGCGCTCTTTGTCACAGAGGAAGGATTTGAAGTTCGGAGTGATGTCATCTCACAGAATGTTTCAGAGGCTTAGTGAGCGGCTGCGTCCGGAACAGGCTGGGGGACAGGAGTGTGTCAGTGTAGGAGCAGGGGCCACAGGAGCCCGATGGTGGGACCCCAGGAGCCAGCTGGCCTCCTGTTTAGACTCTTCTCTCTCCTGAGGACCCCACCTCCGGCTCCAGAGTAAAATATGGCAGCTGTCAGGTTGGACTTAGCCTTCGCACCCCCAGACCTCAAATCCTGCGGGTGCTCCCTCCCTCCCCACCTGCCGGCCTTGGCCTTCACCACACAGCCGGGCTCTGAGATCTCCCGTGTGAGGGACAAACAGCCCAAATACACAAAACTGTGCTTCAACCCGGAAACTCGGGATGGGGTCCCGGTCAGCCCCAGCCTTCCGCACCCTGTGATGAAAGGCCCCTGGGCTCCCGCCCACCCGGCTGTGCCAATTCTTCCTCCCAGGAGCACCAGTCCTTGTGCAAGTAAAACAGAAGGGGAGAATTTTAAATATTTAACCAAAAAAAAACCAACACCAAGACACACAACAATAACAAACTGATCAGATCTACCAGGTAACAGCCCCCCCCGGGCCCCCCCGCCCCCCCTCCCTGCCTTCGCAGTCCACGTGCACCTTCTCCCCCTTGGAGTCCACTCGCTCACTGCCTCCCCCTGCGCCCAGACTGTCCCAACCGCCTGGCGAAATCTGCACGGCAGACCCCTCCCCACCTCCCCCTGCTGGTGGGGGGGGGGTGCTGCTCCCCTTCCAGGCTTTCGGAGCTCCAGGGGGTGGAGTGGGGCTCAGCCTGACTCTCCCCGCCCCCTGATCTTCTCCCTGGACTTTCAGTGTCTGTCTTTGAAATATCGCTTATGCCCTCCCCCGGGCTCCAGCCTGAAATGCCCAGGGTGCCGGTCAGATCCCGGTGAGAGGCCTTTTGTCTCCAGTGCCTTCCTCCCCCGAGGTCTCCCTGTCTGTGCGGCACCCACAGCCACCCGGATGCCTGGGACCTCGGAGCTCCGCTTGCCTCCGGGACCACAGCCAGGTCCTACACGCCTCGGGGCAGTCCACACCCTCTGTTCCCACTGCCTCCCCCTTGGCCTCGATGGCCAGCAGCCCCCACCCAGCCAGCTGCAGGGCCTCTAACCCCGCTGCTCTGGGTCAAGTCTCCTCCCCCCCTGGCTTCCAGCCCCTTTAATGGCTTCCCTCTGTCCTCAGGATAAACTCAAACTCTTGAGGACAGTCTGAGCTGGGCTGTTCCCTACTCACGACCCCAGGGGGGCCCTCCGTCTGCCTCCTGGGATGCTCTCCTCCCCAAATATATTTTTTAGGTTCACATATTTCTTAATGGTTTTTAAAAATTTTAATTGCAGTGGGCACATGGGTGGCTCAGGGGGTTGAGCGCCCTACTGGTTTCGGCTCAGACCATGATCTCAGTTGGTGAGTTCGAGCCCCACCTTGGGCTCCGCGACGAGCATGGAGCCTGCTTGGGATTCTCTCGCTCTCACTCTCAAAATAAATCAATAGGGGCGCCTGGGTGGCTCAGTTGGTTGGGCCTCCGACTTCGGCTCAGGTCAGATCTCACACTCGTGGGTTCGAGCCCCGCGTTGGGCTCTGTGCTGACAGCCAGCTCAGAGCCTGGAGCCTGCTTCTGGTTCTGTGCCTCCTTCTCTCTCTGCCGCTCCCCCTCTCATGCTCTGTCTCTCTCTGTATCAAAAATAAATAAAACATAAAAAAAAATAAATCAATAAACGTAAAAAACATTTTAAATTGTGGTAAAATATGCATAACATAAAATTTATTATCGCACCCACTTTTTACATCTCAACCATTTAAAAAATTTGTTAATTTTTTTTTTTTTGAGAGAGAGAAACAGAATATGAGCAGCGGGGGAGACAGAATCGGAAGCAGGCTCCAGGCTCTGAGCTGTCAGCACAGAGCCCGACGCGGGGCTCGAACCCATGAACCGTGCGTGAGATCACGACCAGAGCTGAAGTAGGACGCCTGACCGACTGAGCCCCCTGGCGCCCCTGCCATGCTGTTTCTATAGCCGCTGCCCCCTGTTCTGTCCCCCCGAGCAGGGCACGAGGGTCCCGCCTTCCCTGAACTCCTGCCAACACTTACCTCACGGGTCATTTGTAGGTTTCCTAATGGGCGTGAGGCAGGATCTCACTGTGGTTTTGATTTGCATTTTCCTAATGACTAGAGATCATTGCCAAGCTTTTCGCTGGTGTTTTCTTCCAAGAGTTTGAGTTGTAGCTGGGAATGTTCATAAACTTCTCTCTCCCTGGCTAATTCCAACTCCAGATTTGCTGCGTGACGAATTTCCTTCCCGGGAGGCCACGTTGCCACTGCCCTGTGACATTTTCTCATGGTCCACACGGTACACCCGTCCCTTCGTGACCCTTTGCACAGGGTGCTGAGGTTTTTAACTGGTGGGCATTTATGGTCTTGAAGATACGAGTCTCTTGTTCTCGGTGAACAACCAACACCCGGTACAGCACCTGCTACCTCCCGGGCCTCCAGACATTTTTGTTGAGTGAATGAATGTGTGAGTCATGTCAGTGGGACAGACAACCACGGAGGGAGGGGGGGTAAAATCTGTGGTTCGAAAGAGGTGAGATCTGAGCTAAGCCTTGAAGACCAGGAAAGGTCTGGAAAGAAAAGAAGTCTGGGAAGGGCTTCTGGCTGGAGGGAGCTGCACAGCCACAGGGATGAGAATGAGCAGGGCACCTGCCATCAATAGGCACCTGCCATCAATAGGCTGTTGGTGGCAGGGCAAAGGGGCTGGGTGTCCCCGCCTGCCCTGGGCACAGGGGTCTGAGCAGAGGATGAGGGCAGCCAGCGAGGAGTCAGAACCACCTGTGACAGAATAAAATGCTGCTTCTCGGGCGCCTGGGTGGCTCAGTCGGTTGAGTATCCGACTCCAGCTCCCAGTTAGTGAGTTCAAGCCTCGTGTCAGGCTCTGTGCTGACAGCCTGGAGCCTGCTTCTGATTCTCTGTCTCCCTCTCTCTCTGCCTCTACTCCACTCATGCTCTGTCTTGTTGTCTATCAAAAATAAATACATAAACAAATAGATTTTTGTAAAATGCTGCTCCTGGAAGATTCTCTGGCAGCAGGGTGCAGGGTGGATGAGAGTGGGGGAGGGGCTGGAGACAAAGAGGCCAGCATGGAAATCTTTTGATTTCAAAGGAAATCCTTTTTTTTTAATGTTTTATTTATTTTTGATACACAGAGAGAGACAGAGCATGAGAGGGAGAAGGGCAGAGAGAGAAGGAGACACAGAACCGGAAGCAGACTCCAGGTTCTGAGCTAGCTGTCAGCACAGAGCCCGACACGGGGCTCGTACCCACAAACGTGAGATCTGACCTGAGCCGAAGTCAGAGGCTTAACCAACTGAGCCACCCAGGCGCCCCCAAAGGAAATCCTTTGAAAGCTTTTTAGCACTGAGAACCAAGCTCCTTTCTTTCTTTATTTTTTTTTTGAAGTTTATATTTGAGAGAGAGAGAGAGAGAGAGAGAGAGAGAAAAGCAGTGTGTGACTGGGGGAGGGGCAGAGAGCGAGGGAGACACAGGATCTGAAGCCGCTCCAGGCTCCCAGCTGTCAGCATAGAGCCCTATGTGGGGTTCGAACCCACGAACTGCAAGATCATGACCTGAGCCGAATTCAGATGCCCAACCACCAGAGCCCCCCAGATGACCTCCAAACTTGTTCCTTGGGCGCTGGGGCTTTTCAAGGTTTTGCTGAGCTCTTTGCGGAGAACCTCGGCGGCAGTTGGGGGGTGGCGGGGGAGAGGGGGGAGGGCAGAACTGACCCGTCTCCCCTGGGCTTCCCTACAGCGGTCGTGCAGGTGTATCTGGTGTCCCTGTCCTCTGCCGTCCCCAGCACCCCAGAGTGGAATGTGTCTCAGGCCCAGAATGGCAGGTCAGGTGGATGGCTGCTTTTTTTTTTTTAATGTTTTTATTTTCGCAAGAGCGAGACAGCATGAGCGGGGGAGGGCCAGAGAGAGAGGGAGACACAGACCCGAAGCAGCTCCAGGCTCGGAGCTGTCAGCACAGAGCCCGCCGCAGGGGTCGAACTCACGAACGGTGAGATCATGACCGAGCAGAAGTTGGCTGCTTAACCTACGGAGCTCCCGGGGCGCCCCATGCTGGATGGCTGCTTTCACACAAGCATTTTTTCCGGCTTCCTGCGAAACGGGGCCTGCCCTTCTGTGGCAGTTTAGGAGAGACGCCGGAAAGCTTTCTCAGAACGAAGCCCGGCCAGGCGGGATCCGAGTGTGCTCCTGGTGCCCAGCGACCGTTTCCTGCGTGTGAACATGGCCCCTTAAGCTCGCTGCACGCGGGCGAGGGCTCAGCAAATCGCTGTGAGCAGGGAACAGCGCCCCACGAGCTGGCGGCGGGCCAGCCGAGCACGACTGAGGAACATCAGAACAGACTCGGCACCGCCGGCAGCCCAGGGACAGAGCGCCCATCGGTGCGGACACTTGGCGTCCTTTGGTGGCCCAAGATCTCATCGCCACGTCTGGGCCTTTTCCCACCAAGTGCATGTTGGTAGGCGGTCGAGCTTCTCCCCCTTGGTGGAGGTCTCAGAGCCAGAGATTTGCTTTCCCAGCATCCCTTGCAGCTGACCGGGGGTGCCCACGACCCAGGCTGGGCCATGTGACCACTGTGCCCTCAGCCTTTAGTCTGGGGACTAGGGAGGCCAAGCAACAGAGCATCAGGAAAGAGCATTGCCCGTCTTGGGGCCAGTGGTGCCGTCCAGAGTCCGGGGCCCGAGGTGCTGGCCTTCCCGGCTGTTTGCTGGTCGGGTGGGTGGCAGGCTTGTCCTCAGGGTCCCCACCCCCACCCCCACCCATGCTGCAGGTCTCTTACCCGGCCTTCCTGGTGGCTCCAGAAGCTACCTCCGGCCTTCCCATAAAGTTTCCTGCTGAAGGTTCCCAGGGCTGCTTCTTAATTGTCAAAACTCTCATGGTTCCAGCACAGACGAGAATTTAAACTTGGAAAAAAAAAAAAAGAACTTGGACCTGAGGTAGTCTGAGGACCATGCATCCATTTCAGGCCTAGACTCCATCCGGGGGACCCCTCCAGCGGGGCCTGAGCAGGACCGGAAGCAGTGGGGACAGAGGCAGAATGCCCCACCGGCTGCCATCTCCTGAAATGCAAGTTCTCCTTCCCAGCTGCCGCGGGATCAGAAACCCTGGGGAGAGGCCCTGCGGCTGGAGGCCTCACGAGTCTCTAGGTGATTCACACGCACCCTCAAATTTGCCCTCGTGCTTCAAGGAGGCGCCAGCGCAGCACAAAAAGCAACAGACAGAAAGCAGAGACCCTCGGGGCGCCTGGGTGACGCAGTTGCTAAGCATCAGATCTTGGCTCATCATGATCTCATGGTTCATGGGTTCAAGCTCCACATAGATCTCAGCACTGACGGTGCGGAGCCTGCTTGGAAGGCTCTCTCTGCCTCTCTCCCAGTAGCGTGCGTGCTCTCTCTCTTTCTCTCTCTCTCTTTCTCTCAAAACAAATAAACTTAAAAAAAATCAAAGACCCATTTTTAGGGCTTGACTCGTTGGCCTTGTACACATTTGCCTTGCCTCTCTGAATCTACTCTTTCATCTGTAAAGTGGGCATCACTGTATCACCAGAGAAGTTGGCTGTAAGGATTGATTACATTAAATAATACTGGGGTGTCTGGGTGGCTCAGGTCATGATCTCATGGTTCGTGGGTTCGAGCCTCGCCTCCATCTCTGTGGGAGCCCCACCTCCGCTCTGGCTCGTTGTCTCCCCCTCTCTCTGTGCGGCCCCCACTCTGTGTCTCTTTCAAAAATACATAAATGGGGGCGCCTGGGTGGCTCAGTAGGTTAAGTATCGGACTTTGGCTCGGGTCATGATCTCATGGTTCGTGGGTTTGAGCCCCGCATCAGGCTCTGTGCTAATGGCACAGAGCCTGTCTGCAGATTCTGTGTCTCCCTTTCTCTCTCTGACCTTCTCCTGCTCTCTCTCCCTCTCTCTCTCTCTCTGTCTCAAAAATGAAATAAAACATTCAAAAATACATAAATGTTAAAAAATGTTTTTAATGAAACAATACTGTATCCATACCGTGCCCATGCTCGGCAGAGGCCCAGCAAGCGTCCACCGTCGCTGTCACGACTATTTGCCGTCCGTCCCCTCCGCACACAGCCCTGCCGATTCGGAAAGGCCTCCAACTTTCCACCCTCCTTTTCTTGTTCCTTCCGTAACATGCAGATAAACCCCTCGCCTCCCAGCCCTGTTGGAGGAATCAAGGAAGATAAAATAGGAAAGCTGTGTTTCATCTAAGCTGAAAGGTACCACTATGGAACAGGAAGTAGAACACAAAAGTTAAAAACTAAGCATCCAATGCGTGCCCGCTGGCTGGGTCGGGACAGCGTGTGACTCTTGATCTCAAGGTTGTGAGTTTGAGCCCCATGCTGGGTGTGGAGACTCCTTCAGAAAAATTCAGAAAATAAAATAAAACAAAGGAAAAGCAAAAAAGAAAAAGAAAGGTCCGGCCTAGACACCGGCACAAGATGAGGTGAGGCTCGCTGTGGGCTGTTCGCGGCCCCGGGGCTCCTCCGGGCATCGGGAGCAGCGCTGGGCGGTGGGGACCGGCAGTGACCCGGCAGTGACCCGGCCGATCCATCCTCTGCTCTTGAGGCTGCTCCTCATTTGGCTTTCAGCTCATTCAGGCCTGACTAGATGCTTCTTTCTCTACAGTGAAACATTTATATATAGGTATGTATCTAATATGCTTATCTACACTGATAACCACAAAACTGTCTTTCTCCATTTGTACATACATTTGTCTCTCTGTGTGTTAAATATGTACGTGTATGCAGCTCCCTTGGTTCAGTGGCTGACTTTGATCATTGCTCAGGTCATGATCTCACGGTTTGTGAGTTCGAGCCCCGCGTCAGGCTCTGTGCTGACAGCAAGGAGCCTGCTTGGGATTCTCTCCCCCTCCCCGTCCCCTCCCCTCCCTCTCCCCCTCTCTCTCCCCCTGCCCGTCTCCTGCATGCTCCCTCTGGCTCTCTTTCTCTCTCTGTCTCAAAATAACCTAAAAAAAATATGTGTATGTGTATATAGTTCTACAAATTTGAATCAGCTTTAGATTGAAGTTAATATTGAAAATACATGCTTCAAAAGGTGTTGCTAATTCCTTTCTTCTCTACAAAATAGTTTATTGACTTATTTCAACTAGATGAGACACACACATGGGAGTAACAGTGTGTGGTGAATGCTCTCACCACAGACCCTCAGACACCCAATTCTTTTTCTTTTTTATTTCTTTTTTTATTTCTTCTATTTTTGAGAAAAAAAGACAGAGACAGAGCACGAATGGGGGAGAGGCAGAGAGAGAGGGAGACACAGAATCCGAAGCAGGCTCCAGGCTCCGAGCTGTCAGCACAGAGCCTGATGTGGGGCTTGAACTCATGAACCGTGAGATCACGACCTGAGCCGAAGTTGAATGCTTAACTGACTGAGCCACCCAGGTACCCCAAATTTTTTTCTTAATTTTATTTATTTATTTATTTTGAGAGAAGATGCAAGTGTGGGAGGGCAGAGAGAGAGACACAGAATCTGAAGCAGGCTCCAGGCTCCAAGCAGTCAGCACAGAGCCTGACGAGGGGCTCAAACCCACAAACCATGAGATCATACCTGAGCCGAAGTCGGATGCCCCCCAGGCACTCGCCCCCCTGGCCCCCATCCCTTTCCTCCAGAAGAAGCTGTGGGCACCAGCTTCTTGTGTCTCCTTCCAGACACACAGCCTGTGCGCGCACAAGAGTGCAAGACGCGTGTGCGTTTCGCGTTTTTGTTTTTCCACTTTGCTATGTATGCGAGGGCTTGTTTCCCCAGCGGTGCTGTGCACGCTGGGTTTTGTCCGGCTTCTCTACCACCCAAGGCCTGGCCGAAGGCCAGAGGCCAGTGGAGGCCGGAATCCAGGTTCCTCGATTCCCAGCTCGTCCTGGCCATGAGGTTAAAATGGCTTTTGGCCATACGTGCTTTTTTTTTTTTAAAAACTAATTTGTGCGTTTACATTTGACTTCCCTAAATGGTCTGAGGCAGCTGCCATTGAGGCACAATATGGACTTGTGTTTGCTTTTGCCCCATTCTCTCCTGCATACAGGGGAGGCCGGATTGCCGGAGTCCAGCTCCAGCAGGTCCAGGGTCCCTGAGGATGGACGGTGCCGGCCAGAGAGAGAGACGAGAGAGCCGCCCGTTTCTTTCTTGGTCACCAGGCAGGCATCCCCGCTCTGTCTGCTCTGGTATCTTTTTTATTGGTTAAGCTATAACATGACATCAGAAAATAGGAATTGTTTACAGTTTCTCTTAGTGATACGGTGTTTCAGTCATCAAAGGTGTACAGAGGCAAGTTTTACAGAAGTATTTTTGTAGAACCATCCCAATTTATTCTTGGCATCGGTCCCCAAGGTTAAGAAGCTAACAAACCCATCTTATTTTGTACGGATTGGATTTTGGCCAATAACTATGACTTTGTTTGGAATTAACATGTTATAACCAAGTCATGTAATGCACTTACAGTGAGGTCAAGTAAATTTTACATCCAAGAGAATAACAAGATGTGTTTAGTAAAAACCAGGATAATATTATTTAAGTTAGTCATGCTAAAACTAAAACATCAGTTAAATTGTATCTAGATAGGCTGGGAGTTCCTTTATCTGGCTCACAAACCACAAGAGAAAGAATGTTTGTGAACAAGTTGCTAGAGAAAGCCCTTCCCTTGGTGTAAGCATAATGGGGGCCCTGTGGGCCTTGACCTTGCACCTGGGCTTCTAATTTCTTATCCATCCTCAAGCTGAAGTCAGTACAAGGGAGGGTATCTGTGACGCCAATAGCAAAGGTACATGCAGCAGCTGCTGTCCGGTCCTTGTCTGTGTCTTACCTGTAAGTCAGGCTCTTCTTCTCCGGGCCAGAGTTCACCATAACCCTTGTGTTCTCAGCCCCCTTATGTCTTGGGTCCGCAAGACTCATTAGAAGAGCCTTTTGGCAAACATCTGCAGCGCTCTGATCTACAATCCCTTATGCAGGGCCAGGAAAATGCTTGTTCTTATGGGGTAACTGTGTGGGGAATATTGGTTTGATGTGGAACATTGTGAGGCCTCATCAATAACAGCGGTCCCATTCCCGATATGAGCCAACGATAGAAGATACCAGTTTCGCTTCATGGCAGGAGCTGTGCAAACACCTGCCACTTCCTCACTGTGACTGTGTCATCCAGTGAGGCCGATGCGGCTCCCGGCACCGGATGGTCTGGCCCATCAGAGCCAAGCTGGGACTGAGTGAAGCTTCAGCTCGGGGCCAAGGCTGCGGCAGGTGCCAAGGGCCAGGGGCCACCACGCCCAAGTCTGAGTTTCAGGCCAGAGAGCCAGACAGTAGACTCATCGCCTGAGAGCCTGACGGCCTCCTGACAGTTCTTGTCTGGGCTGAGTCTTACGTTTTGGCGTGTGTGTGATGGATGGAGAGCTGGGACAGGAGTGTGTGTCCCAGGAACCTCTGAAACGGAGAAGGTTCGAAGCCAAAGAAGCCGATAAAAATCAGGCAGATGACTACACACCTCACCTTGAAATGTTGACCCCGCCTCCTGCCTCCTCATTCACCAAATCCTACCTGGTCTTCAGGGCTGGGTCTTCTTTCTTGTCCTCTGGAAAGTAATGGAAGCTTCTAGGAGAGAGGAGGTCTGAGTTCCGGTGCCTTCACTTCCTGCTTATGGTGCAAATAAGTCATGGCTCAGCACCCACGACAGTAGGAAAGTCTGCAGAGCACGTGGTGGGGTGGGGAGGGTCGGTCGAGCTCCCGCAGCTGGCCGCAGAGGGTGGCCCGGGCCAGGGAGAGCGGGGGCAGAGGTCCTGCCAGGCCCCGTGGGGCATTCCTCGGGACCAACCAAGGAAAAGCAGCTGTTCATTCAAGTTCATTCAACAAATACACCACCCGCCTACAGCGCGGCCCCGAGCAACGCACTGGAGACGCGATGGCGTGCAAGGCCAATGTCGCCTTGCACTCAGGAAACTGGACGTTCAGGGGAGGGAGCCCGGCAGTCCGTACAAGCCTCGGTGAGCACAGTGGTGGAAGCACAGTGCCCTGAATAGGACTGCGGGGGAGGGGGTACGACACCGGGCAGGGGGGTCTGGGGGGAGGAGGAAGAACCTGGAGAAGTCGGACCGGAATTACAGGCGACATTATTTATTACATAATATTTCCGTATCCTACCTCTGACAAAGGGGCCCACAAGCAGTGACACTTCCAGGAGAACTGAGGTCTTCTGTGACCTTGGCTTCTCAATAGCCTTGACCGGGACAGGACACAGAGTTCCTTGAAGACATGGCTGCCGGTCCCAGAGCTGGGGCTGAGGACTGATGAAGTGTGCCTGGAACAGCGTATTGTGATGGAAGAGAGAAGACGGAGACTGAGAGGAGGAGGAGGAGGAGGAGGAGGAGGAGGAGGAGGAAGGCAGGAAGGACAAGCTCGAAGTCAGAAACCGTCGAAGCCCTAGGAACCAGACGGAGAAATCTCCCACTGGATACACTGGGAACAGTATAAATGTTAAAATGGATAATGACTCAACAGATTACAAGACATTAAAAAACACAGAGGTGCGGCGCCCGGGTGGCGCAGTCGCTTGAGCGTCCGGCTTCGGCTCAGGTCATCATCTCACAGTCTGTGGGTTCAAGCTCTGTGTCGGGCTCTGTGCTGACAGCTCAGAGCCTGGAGCCTGCTTCAGCTTCTGTGTCTCCCTCTCTCTCTGCCCCTCCCCTGCTCATGTTCTGTCTCTCTGTCTCTCTCTCAAAATTAAACAAGAAACATTTTAAAAATTAAAAAAAAATACAGAGGCATCTGGGTAACTGGTGTGAACTTCTGACTCTTGGTTTCCCCTCAGGTGACGAACTCCGGGTTTCTGAGTTCTAGCTCCGATTAGGGCTCTGCCTGGTGGTGCAGAGCCTGCCTGGGTTTCTCTCTCCTCTTCTCTCTCTCCCCACTCCCCTGCTTGTGCGCGTGTACTTTCTCTCAAATTCAAGCAATAAAATTTTAAAAATAATAAAATACAAAGTAGACACATGAGTATGCTAAAAATAAAAACAAATAATGGGAAAAGGGAAATTACTGTTGAATGTACTTAATGCATGTAGAGAGAGAAATAAGAAAACTGATTTAAAACCAACAGACTCATAGTTGATTCAGGTAAGAGTCCATCATGGAGGCTAAAATCTTTAGGCAGAAGTTTGGTGGAGAACAGCATTCTGGAGAAGTCTCAAATGTCTTTCTACAAACGATTTGTTCATTACAAAGATGAAAAAGGTAATTTTACGGTAGAGAAGCCTCGGACACAGGACCTTCAGCAAAGACCTCACAGTTGGCATCGCCAGGAATGGAATGAATTGTTCTGTGCTAGGACATCAATTTTTTTTTAATGTTTATTTATTTTTTAGAGAGAGAGAGCAGGAGCGAGGAGGGGCAGAGAGAGAGGGAGACACAGAATCTGAATCAGGCTCTGGGCTCTGAGCTGTCAGCACAGAGCCTGACGCGGGGCTCAAACTCACAAACCTTGAGATCATGACCTGAGCTGAAATCAAGATGCTTAACCGACTGAGCCATCCAGGCGCCTCTGTCCTGTCCCTCTTGACATGAGGCCTCGAGAAGGATACAATAGTGACTCTATGGCTTTCCTGCCTACAGTGTGCAAGCTGGGGGTTCCTGGGGGCTCAGTAAATTAAGCTTCCCGACTCTTGATTTCAGCCCAGCTCATGATCTCACAGTTCATGAGTTCCAGCCCCACATCAGGCTCTGTGTTGACAGCCCAGAGGCTGCTTGGGATTTTTTCTCTCCCCCTCTCTCTCTGCTCCTCCCCTGATCATTCTCACTCTCTTAAAAATGAACAAACATTTAAAAACAAATATATTTGTTATTTTTGAGAGAGGCAGAGCACGAACAGGAGAGGGGCAGAGAGAGAGGGAGACACAGAATCGGAAGCAGGCTCCAGGCTCTGAGCTGTCAGCACAGATCCTGACATGGGGCTCGAACCTACGAACTCTGAGATCACGACCTGAGCCAAAGTTGGACCCTTAACTGACTGAGCCACCCAGGCACCCCCCAAAATAAATAAATATTTTTTTTAATGTGCAACCTGAGTTTAACCATAAGAGGAAAATGAGGGCACGTTCGGTGCTCTTGTGATTTATAATAAGTACAGATTTCATTTTTGTCCTGAATTCTGGCGCAAAGCTCTCCAACCCGAGCCGTAAGGACAATGGGAGCATCTGCTGTGCTATTGGGGTTCATCATCCAGGTTCCGGAAATTGTTCTGGAACCAAAACGGTGAAAGGAGCGTCCTGTGTCCTAACGGCCCCTGTCAACCGCACCCGACTGTGTGTTCATGGATCAGGTTAATAGAAACGCTTAAAGGTGGGCTGGTTGCCAGGGGCACCCAGCACGCGGTGACGGGGTGGAACTGCCAGCCCCACCTCCGGGGACCGGAGAGGGACTGAAGATTGAGTCCAGTCACCAAGGACTGAGGATTTAATCAACGGAGCCTCACGTGATGAAGCTTCCATCAAACCCCAAGAGCCCCAGAGGTTCTGAGTTGGTGAACACACGGAGGCCACCCCCTGGCCACACACCTTGCCCCAAGCCCCTCCCCCATCTGGCTGTCCGGGAGTCTTGGCCTTGGGTAATAGGACCTTGGTAAGTGAACCCCTTTGAGTTGTGTGAGCTGTGCTGGCAAAGGAATGACACCCAAGGAGGAAGTCTTGGGAACCTCTGATTGATAGCCCGCCAGTCAGAAGCACAGGCCCCAACTTGGACTTGACTGGGGCGGGGAGTGTGTGGGGGCGGGGACAGCCGTGGGAGACCACGCCCTTCCTTCGCCAGCAGGGTCCCACGCTGTGTCCAGGCAGAGACTGGAGTTCAGAACTGAGTTCAGTCCTACAACGAGGGAGCATGAGGCTGAGGACCCCCCACCTCCCCGACCTCCCCCCCTTCCTAGATGGGATGTGTGATCTCCCTCCCGCACTCCCGCGGCCCAGGAACAAAGGCGAGGAAAGAAAACCACACGGTTAACTGAGAGAGATCACAGTCGTGCGGACCTGAGGCTCCATCCGTTTACAAACAGCTTACTAATAGACGAGGAAAAGGCCGCCTTCTCCGTACCTCATCGCCAGAAACCTGCCGACTGGGGTTCCTGGAGCAACATCAGCCTCCCCCGTAGGGATGTGGGGGACAGAGGTCAGAAGGAAATGACAGGGAACCTGAACTGTCCCATCGGCACAGACTCGAGGCAGATCCAGAGTAGATCTGGCCCGAGGGTGACAGCTCAGCAGAGGGAAAGCAGCCTCAGCTTGACAACAGCGAGGCCTCGGGTAATTCGGGGTCCTCT
>NC_043716.1:2119578-2128617 GCF_006229205.1 Suricata suricatta
TCTCAAAGTCCTTCTGGAAACCTCCCTTTGGCTGTTCCCTCCCCCAACTCCTTAGCAGGGGAGCAGTGGGTCTCCTCCAGCCCAGGGCAGCTCTCTCTGCCGGGGGTCCTGTCCTGGTGCTTTAATACAATCACCTTGGTTTGCACCAGGAACGTCTCAGGAATCCTTGGCTGTCAGCTCAGCTCCGAACCCCATCACAAGGACCTGGAAAAGGGTCTGAGGACTTCATTAACATGGGTCCCGTTTTCACTACTTTGCTCTGATCGGTTGGTGGTCAGTTAAAGCGTGAGCATCCGGCAGTAGGGTTGCGTCACCCTCCACTCCGGGTCAGTGTGTGCCCCAGACCCCTGTGCGGGCAAACCTGCGGCCGCTTCGGCTGGTCACAGGGCTTCCGTGAGCTCCGGGAGAGCTAGAGAGCCCTGTAAATGGATTTGGTAAAAGTTGGACCCTCAAGAATGCATTTAACCTCTGGGCCCCTGGGTGGCTCAGTCGGGTAAGCCTCCGATTCTTGGTTTCAGCTCAGGTCATGATCTCACGGTTTCCTGAGGTCGGGCTCCTCCGTGAGAGTGCAAAGCCTGCTTGGGATTCTCGCTCTTTCTCTCTTCCTCTCTCTCAAAATAAATAAACTTAATTAAAAAAACTAAAAAGAATGCATTTCACCTGTTAACGTTCACTTCTGCACATCTGCAGTGAAAAAGTGGGAGAAAACAATTCTGTCTATATCCACACGATTCCTCTTTCAGGGTCCCATTGCCTTTATTCCCCTTACTGGGGACACTCAGAGCACCCTCTGCCCAGCTCACAGCCGTTTTGGAGAGTTTCCCAGACCATCTTTTCTCAGTAGGATCCAAACTGCCCTCATGCTCTGCTCTGGTACCTTCTGTATTTCTCAGCTTTCACAATTTGTAATGAAGATTTGGCTACGATCTCCCCATCTTCATTGTAAAGTATAAAATGATGTTTTCTGGCTTCTGCTTCTAGAAGCGTCTGCTTCTAGAAGGTAAGTTCTACGAGGACTTTATTCACTATGTTCCCCGCACCTGGTCAAATGCTCTTTCCCCCCAACATCAGTAAGACAAAGCAGACTGTCTTGCTTGCCCCTCACAGGTGTGACACCTCACCGGGAGCTGGGCAAGCCCGCGATGTTTATTGAGACCTGGAAGTCTGGTTTAAAGCCTGTCTTTCCGTGCTGGGGTAGGAACAGGAACAAGGGTTGATTAGGGTAGAAAAGGGTTATGGTGGAATCATGGAGAACTTACACAAGAAAGTGAGAAGCTCAAATAGTCTTTTTTAACGTGTATTTTTGAGAGAGAGAGAGCGCGAGCATGAGCCGGGAGAGCCAGAGAGAGGAAGACACAGAATCCGAAGCAGGCTCCAAGCTCCGCTCTGTCATTACAGAGCCCCATGTGGGGCTCGAACTTGTGAACCACGAGATCATGACATGAGCAGAAGTGGGGCCTTAACTGACTGAGCCACCCAGGCGCCCTTGTTATTTTCAACGTAAGCTCTATGCTCAGCGTGGGGCTTGAACTCATGACCCTGAGAGCCACCCTCTCAGGCTCTACAGACCTACAGACTGAGCTAGCCAGCCTCTCGAAAGTCAGCTGATGTTTTCCATTAAAGTGTTGACGGGGCTTTCAGGAAGTTCCTGGAATAAGCAATGAAGTTAATTTGCAACATCCATCTTCCTGGGTGAAAGTCTCTTGGAATACTAGTTCTGCCAATGAAGTCAGGCGGACAGATGTAAGTGTCCACAGTCTGGTCGCATCAATTATCACCCTTTGGCACCTGATCATAATGGAAGCTTAATAAACACCTGTTGGTTGATTGAGCTAAGAGCCCTGGGGGACAGGAACCACATATGTCTTCTGTTCATCCTTGGTGCCTAGAGCAAGGCCTGGCAAACAGGGAGCACTCAATAAGTAGGGGAGGGGCAGAGAGAGAGGGAGACACAGAATCCAAAGCAGGTTCCAGGCTCTGAGCTGTCAGTACAGAGCCCCATGCAGGGCTCGAACTCATGAGCCGTGAGATCATGACCTGAGTTGAACTCGGACACTTAACTGAGCCACCCAGGCGCCCCAAACAAATGGTTTTTTATTTTAGCTTTCTGGGCAACCCACATTCTGCCGGCTGACCCTCAGCCCCCCTCCCCCCTCCAGGCAAAGCTCATCCCATTGTAATCCACCAAGAATTTCTAGGCAGAATTGCCAGAGAGAGAAACCTAGAGAAAAAAATAGTGCACTTGACATAGAAGCCCAGAGGAAGAAAATAGTGCACACAGCGGCAGAAGAGACGGTTCCGTGGCTGACGGTCTCCGCGATTATGAGGCGGGCCGGCAGCCTGCAAAGAAAGACAAAGATGAAAACACAGGCCCTGGAGCAAACAGAGACGCATACACAACTTATCCGATTGTGTCTCACGTTCTTGCACGTCGCAGATGCCGGGCTTTGCGCAAACTCAAGGTTTGTGGCAACCCCACCCGGACCAAGTCTATCGGCGCCATTTTTCCCAACAGCGTTTGCTCGCTTTGCGTCTGTGCGTCACGTTTTGGTAATTCTCACGATATTTCAAACTTTTTCACTCTTATCCTTGTTATGAGGACCTATGATCAGTGATTGTGACCTGCTGAAAGCTCAGATGATGGATAGCATATTTGTTATTTTCAAAATTTATTTTTAAGCAACCGCTGCACCCAACACGGGGCTGCTCACATTCAAACCTGGAGGCCAAGTGCCTCGCATTGTTTAAGCGGTAGAAGCCGTCAGTCGCCAGCTACTGCACACTTAATAGACTATGATACAGCGTAAACCTAACTTTTAGACGCCCTGGAAAAGCAAAAAATTCACTTGATTAATTTATTACAATATTTGCTTTATTGCCATAGTCTGGGACAGAACCCACAATATCTCTGAGATATGCCTAGAATTCAGAGCACAAAGAGAACCCCCAATATATTAAAAGAGATTTTTTTAACAAAGTGATGGATAGATGTGCATCTTGTTTTTTTAAATGTTTATTTTAATTTTTCTTATGTCTTTATTTTATTTTTTGACAGAGACAGAGTGTGAGCAGGGGAGGGTCAGAGAGATGGGGAGACACAGAATCTGAAGCAGGCTCCAGGCTCCGAGCTGTCAGCACAGAGCCCGACGGGGGGCTCAAAACCAAGGACTATGAGATCATGACCTGAGCTGAAGTCAGACGCTTATCCGACTGAGCCCCCCAGGCGCCCCTTAAAGAGATTCAAGAAGACAAAACATTCATAACACAAGACGTCAATACTACATGAAAAAGGAACAATCAGAAAGCAATAAATATTTCTCAGTGGCTAAAAATATGGTTGCAAAAAATTAAATTAAGTTAAAATAAAATAAAATAAATTTTAAGTAGGCTTCAATGCCAGTGCAGAGCCCAGTGCAGGGCTTGAACTCACAACCCTGAAATCAAGACGGGAGCTGAGACCAAGAGTTGGACTCTTTTTTTCTTTTTCTTTCTTTCTTTTTTTTTTTTTTTGAGAGACAGAGAGAGAGTACGAGCAGGGGAGGGTCAGAGAGAAGGAGACACAGAATCCGAAGCAGGCTCCAGGCTCTGCGCTATCAGCACAGAGCCTGATGCGGGGCTTGAACCCACGAACTGTGAGATCATGACCTGAGCCATAGCCAGCCGCTTAACCCACTGAGCCACCCAGGCGCCCTAAGAGTTGGACTCTTAACCAACTGGCCTACCAGATGCCTCTTTTTAATTGTTTTAATTTTTTTATTAAAATAATTTTTTATAGTTTATTATTTTTGAGAGAGAGAGAGACAGAGCATGAGTGGGGGAGGGCAGAGAGAGAGGGAGACACAGAATCAGAAGCAGGCTCCAGGCTCCGAGCTGTCAGCACAGCCTGATGCGGGGCTCGAACCCAGAACCGTGAGATCATTCCCTGAGCTGAAGTCGGACGCTCAACCAACTGAGCCACCCACGTGCCCCTAATTTTTTTATTAGTAATCTCTACACTCAACATGGGGCTCAAACCCATACCCCAAGATCAAAAGTTGTACACTCTTCCGACTAAGTGAGCCAGGCGCCACCATAAAAATAAAATGTTTAATAGAAAGCTTAAAAAACAGAGTTGGGGAGCCTAAGGAGTACCTTCCTGGCTCAGTTAGTGGAACGTGTGACTCTTGATCTGGTGGTTGTAAGTTTGAGCCCCGCGGGTGTAGAGATTACTGAAAAATAAAATCATTAAAAGCCAAAGAAACAAAAGCAGATTTGAGGAAGACAAGTCTATAGAGCAAAAAGATGAAAAGAAGGCAATCAGGGAGAAAAGATGATAAACACAGAGGACCAGTCCCGGAGGACTACATGATTCTTAGGAATCCCAGAAACTGAATTTCAATAAAATGGAGGGAAGAAAGATATCTTAGGAAAAAGTAAGACATAATTTCCGGAACTAAAAGGCTTGTCTTCATTCTGGAAGGGTCTATTGTGTGCTCAAGCTAATGAATGAAAAATTATCTGTATGTAGAAATTTCACAACTTTGAGAATAAAGGGAAGATAGTAAAAGTTTCTAAAGAGAAAAAAACAAATCATCTCCAAAGGAACAAGAGCCAGAAGTGGCTACATCAATCACACAGAATCTCAGAACATTAAATAGGGAAATGTGGCAGTTTTTTTTTAAAGTGTTTGTTTTGAGAGAGAGAGAGAGAGAGAGAGAGAGCGCGCGGGCGCTTGAGAGCATGTTAAGGGGCAGAGAAGGGGCGGGGGGAGAGAGAACCCCTAGCAGTCCCCATAGTGTCAGCATAGAGCCCAATGGGGTTCAATCCCATGAGCCATGAGATCATGACCTGAGCTGAAATCAAGAGTCAGACGCTTAATGATGGAGTCACCCAGGTGCCCTGAGAAAACGCCTGCAGTTTTGGACCAAGGGCCTCAACTACTCCATGTGACCCCAAATGTTCTAATTGATGAAGTTCATTCCAGCTCATCTCTTAACTCAGGCTAAAGACCCTACAGGCAAAGCGCCCCCAGATGGGAACCCAACCACCCCGTAGAGCCATAAGGGCTGCCCGGAGCCTGCGTGACCCTGCGGGACCGACCCCACGACAGTGGTCCCTCCACCTGACCCGCAGCGCCATCCGTCCGCACATGCAACTGTTACCCCGATTTTCCTTACGGAAACCTACACGTCTTTCTAGCACAGTCTTTGAGACACCGTCTATGTCTTCTTGGTGTTGGCCTCACTGAAATAAAGTCTTTTCTTGCTTTACCACCACTGATCTGTCTGCCTTCGGATTTTGTGACTGGTGAGTGGCTGAAACTGGTCTGGTTTTAAATATCTTTATTACTTTTTATAATGTTTTTTTTTAATTTATATTGAGAGAGAGAGAGAGCACATGAGCAGAAGAGGGGCAGACAAAGAGGGAGAGAGAATCCCAAGCAGGGTCAGTGCTGTCAGCACAAAGCCCAATGTGGGGCTCAAACTCACAAACTGTGAGACCGTGACCTGAGCCAAGATCAAGAGTCAGATGCTCAACCAACTGGTCATCCAGGTGCCCTGAGGTTTTAAATAAACTTTATTTTTATTTAAAAAAAATTTAATGTTTATTCATTTTTGAGAAACAGAACATGAGTGGTAGAGGGGCAGAGAGCGAGGGAGACACAGAATCTGCTGTAGCTCCAGGCTCTGAGCTGTCAGCACAGAGCCCGATGCGGGACTCGAACCCACAAACCGTGAGATCATGACCTGAGCTGAAGTCAGATGCTTAATCGACTGAGCCACCCACGTGCCCCATAAACTTAAAAGAAACTTATTTTTTTTTTAAATAAATGTATGATAGGGATGCCTGGGTGGCTCAGTTGGTTAAGCCACCAACTTTGGCTCAGGTCATGATCTCACAGTTTGTGAGTTCAAGCCCCACGTAGAGCTCTCTGCTGTCAGCCCAGAGCAGCCTGATTTGGATCCTCTGTCTGGATCTTCTCTCTTTGCTCCCCTCTGCACCCCCGCTGACTCTCTCTCAAAAATAAATAAGCCTTAGAAAAATAAATAAAGATATGATCTAGGTAAAGAGTACAAGAAGAAAGAAAAACAATGAGAATCTCTAGTAGGAAAATCCCAAAACTGAAGAAGAAACTCTTTCTCTACCTCCCTTTAAAAAAAAATTTTTATTCATTAAATTATCAATTTATTTATTTTTTTAATGTTTTATTTATTTTTGATAGAGAGAGAGAGAGACAGAGCATGAGGGGAGGAGGGGCAGAGAGAGAAGGAGACACAGAACCGGAAGCAGGCTCCAGGCTCTGAGCTGGCTGTCAGCACAGAGCCTGATGTGGGGCTCGAACCCACCAACGTGAGATCTGACCTGAGCCGAAGTCGGAGGCTTAACTGACTGAGCCACCCAGGCACCCCTAATTTATTTTTTTAATAATCTCTACACCCAACATGGGACTCGAATTCACGCCTCGGAGATCAAGAGTCACATGCTCTTCTGAGTCACACGCTGAGTGCTGCTAAGATTTTATTTTTAAGTAATAGTAATCTCTACTCCCAATGTGAGGCTTGAACTCACCACCCAGAGATCAAGAGTCACATGCTCTGTTGACTGAGCCAGCCTGTTGCCCCAAGAAACTCTTCATTTAAATGAAAAGTAAGGTAGGGCTCCTCACTGGGTATGGAGCCTACCTAAAAACTACTGAGAAAAGAAAAGAAGAAAAAAGAAAAGAAGAGAAAAGACAATCATTACGTGATATTTAATTGATATGCTTTTTTTTCTTTTTTTAAATAGGCTTCTTGCCCGGTCCAGATCTGAATGCAGGGCCTGAACTCAGGACCCGGAGGTCAAGACCTGAACTGAGATCAAGAGTTAGAAACTTAACTGACTGAGCCACTCAGGTGCCCTAACTGATACACTTTTAGTTAATGATCTTTAATGCTTGGAACGTTCTCCCAGACTGTAGGATGGCTCCCAGGAAGTGGGGCACTTACGGTTTAAACGTGAACAGTATTCACATGGCCATGGTCGTGCAAGTACCGCTCCTCGGATTTCAGCTTTTAGACTCAACTTGTAGAAAATTCTAGAACACTTGGTGATGGTTGCAGGAAAGATTGTTAATACTCAAAACCTTGACTTCGTAACTGTGAGGGAAGAAGAGGTGGCATGTGGAAGTGGAGAAGGAGGGGTAAGGAGCTGGCTTCTCTTGCCAAAGACACTGATAAAATTAGAGCAATAGAGGCTTACCCCTATAACAGAAATAAGTCCTACAAACACAAAAACATTTATACGAATAGTCGTCACTGGAAAGAGCAGACGAGGAAGTAGGTGTGAGTTAAATGCCTCATGCTGTATGTTGGAAAGCCCATATTCACAAAAGGCAATATGGAAAGAAACCCAAGTACGCACACTTTAGCTAGGATCTCGGGAATAACTTCCAGAAGAAGCAGGAACAGGAACCATTAATGGGGCTTGTCTCTGGGTCGCAGGGGTGGGGCAGGGTGGGACGGGATGGGAAGGGGTGAGGCAGTGTTGTTTTCCATGGAAATCTCTGTTCTGCTGGATTTGCTGTCAAGTCGATGCAGCATTTGTTTGTAGAAAGAAAAAAAATGGCAAAAAAACCCACAAAAAAGCAGGAAGCCTTGCTGAGCAGGGAGGCTGTGGGGAGAGCCATGTGGTCTGCTGCAGGCCTGGGATCACACCTGCTAATGGAAAAAAACTGAGATTGGACCCTGGGAGACCGCACATCACCCTCTGAGCCTTTAGCTTTGGCTTGAAAAATTAATGCAGTATGTTTAACCTTTTTGCTCTTGGATTGTGGCCAATGCGAAAATTAACTTGCATTTTTTTGAACATCGACTAGAAATGACTTGGGAAAAGAGGGAATCATAGGAAAAATACAGAACGGAAATCCGTCACTGTGATTTGTTTTCCTCTGGCTTTTTACGCTTTTCTTCTCAAATTTTCTACCCTTATAATGAGAGCAAATAAGGCTTTTGGGGTTTGGTTGTTTTTTAGAGGCCCTGTTTGATTGCTATCGCTTATGTGCAGAGAAGGAATTTCCCACGGTCTGCACGTGTGGGGGCGGGGACCCTTCTGCAGGCCTCGTGTGTTCTGTGCCAGCAAAAGTTTGTTGAACGTGTTAAAAAAAGACACCACAGGCCCCAAATGGTATCACTCAGAGTCCCCAAATCAGTGCTCTGGACAACATCTCTTTCCAGTTGCAACCTCCCCCAGAAATGTAGTCCTAACGTCACCCGGGGATTTGGGGTCTGGCCAGACAGGGCCACCACCCCCGCTCCGTGTCCCCATCCTTCCAAGAAGGCCGAGGCCCTGTGCACAATGAGATACCTTGCTTCCCCCCCACCCCCAAAGCACGCCTGCCTGTACCAGTCCTTCCGTTTGCTGGAAACTCTCTAGCCCCACCCTCCTCCCATGAATCCCTTCCAGTCCGTACTGCCCTGCGGAGGTCCCTCTCCTTGCTAGATCGAGTCCTGCTGCCCCATTGGTGAATCGTTTCTCTTTAATGAAACCAATGAGAGCGGCAACTGACTGCGACTCTTGATCCCTGGGTCCTGAGTTTGAGCCCCGTGTGGGGCTTACAGATTACTTGAAAAGAAAAAAAAAGGAATAATGTCAATGAGATCTTTAAATTTACTTGGTTGAATATTGTTTTTTGACAAGAGTTTACATAGACATTCCATAATTGATCACTGAATTCACCCTAGAGTATTTTACATTGGGAATGCTTTAAAAGAAAAAAAATATTTTTTTTATTTAGAGAGAGAGAGAGAGAGAGGGAGCACGCATGTGCGAGGGGCAGCGAGAGAGGGAGAGGGAGACCCCGAAGCAGCTCCAGGCTCTGAGCTGTCAGCACGGAGCCCAACGTGGGCTCGTGAGATCATGATGGGAGCCAAAGTCAGACACTTAACCCACTGAGTCACCCAGACACCCCTAAAAATTCTTTTAAGTTTATTTTAAATTAATTTTTAGTAACATCTACACCCAATGTGGGGCTTGAGCTCACAACCCCAAGGTCAAGAGCCCCACGTCCCACCAACTTGAGCC
>NC_043716.1:2128717-2132818 GCF_006229205.1 Suricata suricatta
GGGCGCGAGCGGAGGGTGCGGGGTGTGCCCTGGTGGCGCCGGCCGCGCGTGTGCGCGGGGGTGTGCACCGCCGTGCACGGGTACGTGAGGGGGAGAGGGGGGGACGGCTCCGTGCAAGGGGCCCGTGTCACCCGAGTGTGTTTATCGGCCGCGGTGAAGTGGGGGGTCTGAGACCGGGTGGGGGAGCCCGCCGCCGCCGCCGCCGGAGGAGGGCTACCAGTGATGTGTGCGGGGTGTGTGCCCACCGTGCACACGGACACAGTGTGGGCGCGAGGCCCTTGTGCCGATGACGCCCAGGGGTCTGGGCCGCTTCTGTGTGTTGCTGGGCTGGAGGGGACGTGCTGGGGGCTGGGGCCTGACCCCCGGACCTCGCCTCCCCTCGGCCCCCCAAGGCTTCCGTGCCTGCAGCCGGCTGGTGCCTCTCCTGACGGAGCCCCCTGTCGGTCTCCGTTTACGTCTCTGCCCGTCCCCAGGCAAGAGCCTGGTTTGGTTTAGCCCTGCCCTTAATTCCCTTAGGACCTGAATCTCCAGATAGTGGAAAGCCGAGATCCCCGGCCTTTCCTGAAGCGGCTGGCTCGGCCTCGGCCTCGCAGAAGTGGTGAGCCCCCGCCCCTCCCCGCCCCAGCCCTTCACTTCGGCAGTAAGAACAGTGGCGGGGCTGCCATGCCTTCTGCACCCCTTACTTCTGTTCGCCCTAACAGCCCCGCGAAGTGGGCAGAGCCAAAAGCGCTCACCTCGCTGAGGGGCGGGATGGAAACACGGAGGCCTGGACAGTGTTGAGGGGGGAGAGGTTCGCAGTCGTGCCGCGAACCGTTGAGCTCGCTCAGCCCTAGAATTCTGGCCCTCTCTCTGAAGCCTTGTTCCATCGCCTGGACCTGCCTCTCACTTCAAACCGTCCGAAGGAGGGATGGTCTGGGGTTAGGAGAGCCCCTGGGTCCTGATGGGAACACAGGGCGGGCGTGGAGAGTCCGGGGCCTGGGCCCCCATAAACTACCAGACTTCTGAATGGGATGACCGTGTGACCACGGGTCAAGGTTTGCACAGGACTGTCCCAGCTTACGACTGTTGGGTCAGCGCGGTTATTAGCAGCAAGCCTTTTGCTTTCAGAAACAGCCCAGTTTGGATGAGAAGTGATATAGTTATTCTCCTTATGGAGGGAGATAAGGCCTGGGGTGCTGAGGACGGAGCCCCGACCAGAACGAGGGTGCTAGCTAGGCATCTGAGATGCCCCCAGACGAGGGGGCACTATTTCGCCCATCTGTCTTTCCTTGATTCTCAGCACCTAAAGGCCGGAGAGCAAGGGCTCGCAGAGCGATCGCTGCCCACTATGAAGGTGGGTGATGGGGGGAGCCGTGCCCAGGGCGGGCTGGGGGGGGAGGGCCAGCCCACGTCTCACCCACCCTTTCCCGTGTCTTACAGTTCACCCACGAGCGGGACAGGACGGAGCGCAGGCCGGTGAGACCCCACTGTCACCTCCCCCACCTGCTCTCCCCCGCCCCCCACGGCACTGGCCTCCTGGAGACGGGGCCCCTCAAAACCTCTCACGTCCCACTGCCCTCCCTGCTGTCAGCCTGGGAACCCCAGGGAACCTCACGAAGCTCTTCAGGGCTCTGTTCTCTCAGCTCCCAAACCTGGCTTTTGTCCGTGACCCCGGCCATGGGAACCCAGGCTGACCACTCCCACCCAATCACCAGGGCTCGCTCTTGTGCGAGAAGCACTTTTGATTCTTCCCTCCTCTCCCCCCTGCCCCCCTCATAGTCCACGAGTCTTCACACCCTGATCATTTTTCCATTGCTTCTGTGTTCTCTGTTCCTTGCACACCTTTATGCCTCCCCCACACTTGGCCTGACACCCCTCCCCGCCACTGTGCCTCTTCTGGACTTTGCACACACTGTTCCCTCACCTGGAACGTCCTTCCATGGTTCAGGCTGGAAGGCACGAGGGGGGCCTGGTCTGGGGGTGTGGCCGCCGAGATGGAGTGAAGGAGACGGCTCGGTGTGTGGCTTGAAGATACGGGCTTGTTCAGGAAGTGCAGGTGGGGGAAGGAGTCAGAGAGGACTTCTAGGTTTTGAACTTGGACATCTTTGGGAATAATGATGCCCCTTATTAGGATGGGGTTAATCTGGGGAGAAACGGGTTGGGAGGTATGTAAATTAATCATTAAATTTCAGATGTCCCACTAAACAAGCAGATAAATAATCAACCAGCAGCTTCAGCAAATAGCAGCCTGGGCCTCGTAGGCTGGCTCAGGCGAGGTCACGGCGCAGTCAGGGGTCATGGCCATAGGCATGGTATTTAGAGTCCTAGGGTTGGAGGAGACGCCGTAAGGAAGAAGGGCCCCTAGAGTGAAGTCCTGAGGCTCTCGGACACCCCGGAGGTAAGGAGATGAGAACCAGGGGAGGCGAGTGTCCTGTGAGCTGGAAGAAGACTCAGTCTCCCCGAGGAGGGTGTGGCTGTCTGGGCCGCACGCAGCTGAGCGGTCACATGAGATGACCACTGGGTTTGGTAACCTTAGAAGTCAGCTGGTGACCTTGACATGGCGAGTTCAGTGGCCCAGTGAGGATAGAAGCCAGTGTGGACTGGGCTAGGAGAAAATGGGAACTAGGAGTGGGAGACAGTGACAGCCCTTTCTAGAGGTTTCTCGGTGACAAGCGGAGCCCTGGGCCAGTAGCTGGAGGGAGATGTGATGGAGGAAAAGTGCAGTCCTTCTGGTGGTAAACGATGCTTATCTTAGCTAATGCTGACTGATCTATCCATCTTGTCTCTACAAGAGCCCTAAAAGGAAGATAATTCTGATCGACTCCATTTCACAGATGGAGGTTACTTTTTTTTAAGTGTATTTATTTTGAGAGAGACAGAGAGAGAGAGAGAGAGAGAATCCCAAGAAGGCTCCTGACTATCAGCACAGAGCCTGGTGCCGGGCTTGATCTCACAAACCATGAGATCATGATCTGAGCCAAAACCAAGGGTCGGAAGTTTAACTGACTGAGCCACCCAGGCGGCCGGACAGGTGGAGGTGACTTAACCTACGTGAGGCCACGAGGCTCCCCAGTGGTGGAGCCCAGATTTGGATGCAGGTAGCATGGGCTTGTGTCCTGGACATGCCTGGGGCGGAGGGGGGCTGGGGAGCCTGCAGGGCGGGGTCCGGGAAGGGGGCCAGGAGTGGGTTGCAGAACAAAGAGAGGAACACATCATTCCCTCATCACAAGAGGGTGACTGGAGAATGTGATGACACTCAGTGTTTAGTGACTGGGAGGGGGGGGCGTGAGGGAGCCCTTGTCTGATGTCGGGGAATGAGGAAGGTGGGCGGGAGGAGACAGTACACAGTCCTGTGCCCCGTGGCTACTGGGCAAGCTTAGCCTGGAAGAGCGGGAATGCTGCCAGGCTATAAAGAATATCTGTTTTAGGTTTGTGGTTGGGACACGGAGGACAGGGTGGGCCCAGGCACGCCGTGCCCGCTGGCCACAACCAGCCTTTGCTCAGGCTGGTCCCATAGTGGGGCATGCCCTCCCTCTTCCTCTCCCCCTGCTCTTCATGCCCCAGGCCAGCCTCCCCCCCTCCACATGGCCCTTTACTTTAGCAGCTCCCCAGACATTCTGACCAAACACTCGCACCGGCACCTGCTGGTGGTAAGGATCCGGCTGGGCGCCCGCAGGGGATGATCCCCAGACGGTTCGCAGAAACAAGTGACTGTCTAGGAGAGTTGACATGGGGGTTTGCACACCCACACTAGGCTGTGACAGGACCCGGGACGAAAGTAGCGGGAGGTAGGCGGTGGCGGGAGGAAGACGCACAGCTTTGCGGGGGCACGGGCCGCGAAGCACGCACGTGAGACGGATGAGGGGTCAAGGGCGTTCCAGGGAAAGGAGCCGCTCGTGCCACAGCCCCGAGTTTGGCAACGGTATGGTGAGGCCGGGCGACCAGAGGAGCCCAGTGTGGTGGAAGGGAAGGGCTGGCAGCCCAGCAGCAGACTGGAGGTTGGAGAGAGTATGGAGCCGGGTCGCCGAGCAGCCCGGAAGCCGGGCCGAGGTCAGAGCAAGCAGAGGCTCCGTCTGCGTTTTCAAAGCCTCACTCCCTGTGGCTGGGTGCAGGCAATGTGCA
>NC_043716.1:2132918-2139912 GCF_006229205.1 Suricata suricatta
GGGGGGACAGGAAACTGCGGGCCGGAGGCGCAGACTGGAGTCTGCAGGGAGAAGGCCAGGGTCACTCGTAGGTGGGCGGGAGAATGTCCTGCAGGCCTCGCGATGTCCTTGTGAAAGTAGCAAGGACAGAGCCCCGGGCTGGCGGAGGGGGAGGCCGTGGAAGGCGGCTGTGAGCGAGGCCTGGACAGCAACCGCTGGGGCCACAGGAAGCCAGACCCGGGGATGGGGAGGGGGTGGATGGTCACCTCCCCCTGCCTCCCTCCCACCAGAGTCCCCTGGGCGCCCACTCAGAGCGGGCCCAGCCCTGTAGGCCAGGGCACAGCAGACAGTGAGACCGTGTGGGACTCGACGCTTGCACATCCGTAACTAAACCGGATGATTTCCCGATGGCCACGGCTGCTGTGAAGAGGCAGGGGGCCCCTGTGAGGAGGTGAAAGCCAGGCCCGACTGGCCCCACCAGGGTGGCCGGGGACCTGGCCGGGGGAGGTGCTAGGCCAGGGAGAGGGCCAGGTGTGTGGCGGCAACAGGAAGAAGGCAGGAGTCCAGTGAGCTGGTGCAGCGAGAGGGGACGCTGGAGAGGTAGACGGGCGGGAGAGACCCGGGAAGCCACCTGAGTCCTGCTCCGTCACCGTAGTCACTTTCTTTGCAATTTGTGACCGCTCTCACTCAGAACTTTTGTTTTCCAGTAGAGCTTTATGGAGGTACACTTCACAGTCCATACAATTCACCCGTTTACACTATTTTTAGAAGTTTATTTACTTATGGGGGGAGGGCAGAGAGAGAGAGAAAGGAAGAGAGAGAATCCCAAGCAGGCTCCACACTCTGCAAGGAGCCTGACGTGGGGCTCAATCCCATGACCTCAGGGATCACAACCTGAGCCAAAATCAAGAGTCGGATGCTCAACTGAGCCACGCAGGCGCCCCCAAAGCATTTCTTCTTGTGGCTGAATAATTTCCCATTGAATGGATAAACCACAGTTTTCCTTACCCATTCATCATCTGATGGATATTTGGGGTGCCACTTTTTTTAATGTTTATTTTGGAGAGAGAGAAACAGAACATGAGCAGGGGAGGAGCAGAGAGAGAGGGAGACACAGAATCCAAAGCAGGCTCCAGGCTCTGAGCTGTCAGCACAGAGCCCGACGCCCGACGTGGGGCTTGAACTCACCAACCATGAGATCATGACCTGAGCCAAAGTCGGACACTTAACTGGCTGAGCTACCCAGGCGCTCTTTGTTGTTTTAATATTAATAATCCAAGTAACATATGATTCAAGTATTGTATGCACTCTCAAAGTAAAAGAGACAAACACTAGAGACACAGGGCACGTGGGTGCTCAGCTGGTTACGTGTCTGACTCTCACTTTCAGTTCAGGTCATGATCTCAGAGTCTGTGGGATCGAGACCCTTGACAGGCTCTGCACTCAACATGGAGCCTGTTTGGGACACTCTCTCTCTCTCTCTCACCCCCTCCCCCCCTCCCGCCCCTTCTCCCATTTGTGCTCTCTCAAAATAAATATTCTTTAAAATATTAAAAAAAAATAGACACAGAATATCAAAGCCCCCACGCCTCTCCTTCCGTCTGGCTCTTCCCAGAAGTGCTGGACACGTCGCTCCTGACCACTCTGGTCACACGTATGGTGCATTTCTTCACGGAACTTCCTATTACACTACAGGCTCCGTGGGCCGTGGCTCTACCCGGGCCCTGGGCCGTGACCGAGTCTTCTGTCCCCAATGGGCCTCTGGGGAGTGTGAGGAAGTCCTGTAAAGGGACTCTCCCCGATCTCTGAACACCCGCATTCAGGTGTGGACGGGACGGTGAGTGGCTGGGAGGAGGCCAAAATCAACAGCTCCAACCCCCTGCGCTATGACCGCCAGAGCGGGGACTTCACAGTCACTCGGGCTGGCCTCTACTACCTGTATTGTCAGGTGAGCCCCACGTGGCTTCCAGGGGAGAGCGGGGACAAGGGTCTGGGTCACAGGGCGGCGGGGAAGGGGAGCAGCTAGAGGCGGGAGGGGAGCTCAGGCTTCGGGTGTGTGTGTGTCCCTGGGTCACTGAGAACTGTGCCACCTGTCGCCTGCCCCTAGGTGCACTTTGACGAGGGGAAGGCTGTCTACCTGAAGCTGGATTTGCTGGTGGACGATGCGCTGGCCCTGCGCTGCCTGGAAGAGTTCTCGGCCACGGCCGCCAGCTCCCCGGGGTCCCAGGTCCGCCTCTGCCACGTGTCTGGGCTGCTGCCCCTCCGGCCAGGGTCCTCCCTGCGGATCCGCACCCTCCCCTGGGCCCATCTCAAGGCTGCCCCCTTCCTCACCTACTTCGGACTCTTCCAGGTTCACTAAGGGGCCCCGGTGGCGCCCCAGACCTGCCCCCCACCCCCAGCAGGGCTGCTTGGACTGGTCACGTGTCCCCATGCCACACAGATACCCCCTTCTCCTCTGACAGCCACACCTCACTAGCTCCTGATGCCTGGTCTTTTGACGCCCCCCCCCCCTCCCCCAGGCCTTTTCTCCTGGCTCCCTGCCCTGGCCGAAAGCCCCCCACCCCCTCCATCCCCGGACACTGTGTCTACTCTGCTCTGGGTGAGGATGGGTCCCCACCGCCTCTTCAGGCACTAAGAGGGGCTGACGCCAGGGAGACAGATGAGGCGGGGCGTTCCAAACGTGAGGGCTGAGAGCGAGACGGTCTCCTTCCCAAGAATTCCCTGTGGATTTTTAAAACAGATATTATTTTTATTATTATTGTGACAAAATGTTGATAACTGAATATTAAAGAGAATAAGCCATGGTCTCTCTCTCTTTTTTTTAATGTTTACTTTTGAGAGAGAGAGAGAGACAGTGCACAAGTGGAGGAAGGGCAGAGAGAGAGGGAGACACAGAAGACGAAGCAAGCTCCAGGCTCCGAGCTGTCAGCACAGAGCCTGCCGTGGGGCCCGAACCCATGAGATCGTGACCTGATCTGAAGTCGGACGCTTAACTGACTGAGCCTCCCAGGTGCCCCCACGGTGTCTCTCTTTATTGGGACATCGGGAACATTTCTCAGGGTAGCCGAGGGCCATGGCAAGGGGGTCTGGGCATCAAAGGGTGCGGTGCAGGACGGCTGGGACCCCAGGGCAATGGCCAGGCTCAGGCATGGGGACCCACATGCCTCTGCCCCGAGGCACGAGCAGAGAGTAGAAAGGCAAACTGCCAGGAAAAAAAATCAATCCTCTGCCCAAGGTCCAGCAGAAGTGGCCTCATTTAGCTGGGAGGCGGGACTCCTCGAGGGTGATCCCCAGCTGGGAGGAGCGGGAGCCTCTGGGCCTTAGGCAGGTGCAGGTGGCAGCCCGAGCCCCGGCCTGGATGTGGGGTGGGGGCAGGCCCGCAGGGGAGCTCAGGGTCCAGAAGCAAGCCAGGGTGGGGGGAGCCAGGGCCAGGGGAGGAATCCTGCACTGGTCGGGTGCTCGGGGCTGTCTCTCTCTCTCTCTTTGACCAGAGCCTTATGTAAGAGCTTTTCTCGGGAAACAGGAAGTCCTGCTTGCCAAGTTCAGCCCAGGGAGTAGTGCAGGCCTTATTCCAACACACCCGGCCTGGCCCTAACCCCAGAACTTGGTCACTTTCTTGCTTCCGCGACCCTGGCTCTCCTCTCCATCCGCCCCCTCCCCTCCTTTTGCACCTTTGGTCATTCCCAGCCAACTCGCCCAGAGACCTCTCCATAGCTCAGCCAGAGGGTCTCCCCCCGCTCACCCCTTGACCCCCAAGGCGGCCCAGCTTGTCCCTCCATCCCTGCCCTTGGCACCATGCCCCGGAGCCAGCCGACCTTCCCTCCCCCACTCCTGGGGCCCTCCCAGGGTTCCAGTGCTCTGCCTGCTTCCTGGGTGTCACTGGCAGTCCTGTCCTTCCTAGAGAGACTGTCACCAAATTCTCCTGAGGCTGGGGAAGGGTGTGGGGGGGTGCAGGGGGGAGTCCCAAGACAGCACGGGCCCTGCAGTGGGGGGCCAGGAGCGCCAGTGCTGCCCCTCGCCGGCTTTCCTCCTCCTTCCTTTTTATTCTTAAGTTCCTTTTTATTTCTCCCTTGCGTAACACTCCTCTTCTTCCCTTCTGCACCCCCACCCTCCCCACCACCTCCTCGCCACCCCACTCCTGAGGCCACCGCTCTCTGCAGGGGCCCCAGCTCATGCCAGCCTCATCTCCTTCCTTGCCAGCCCCCAGAGGGCCCCCGGGAGACATGGGGGGTCCGGCCCGGGAGCCGGCGCTCTCAGTCGCGCTCTGGTTGAGTTGGGGGGCGGCTTTAGGGGCTGTGGCCTGTGCCATGGCCCTGCTGACCCAGCAAACAGAGCTGCAAAGTCTAAGGAGAGAGGTGACTCGGCTGCAGAGGCCGGGGGGGCCCTGCAAGGAGGAAGAAGGGCATCCGTGGCGGAGCCTCCAGGAGCAGGTGAGTGAGGGGAGAAGGGCATGGGGGAGGAAGGGATGGATGGCGGGGCCATCTCTGGGCCTCTTGGCTCTTGCCTCTGGCCCGTCAGGTTTTGAGTAGGGTGCCGGAGAGGGTCCCAGGTTTGGAGGTCAAGGGAGCAGCCGTTCCAGGAAAGGACATTGTTAAAGATTAATGCTTCTCGTACCTAACAGATCCTGGAGGAGAGCCAGCACCGAGACTCAGGTTGCTGGGGAAAAGTGCATGAGAGATGTGAGGCACTCCTGGGGCGGAGGGAGGGCCGGGCTGGGAAGAAAGGCTGCCTGGGACCCTTGCATCTCAGCCTAACCGTGACTCTCTTTCTGTGAGCAGAGCCCTGATGCCCCGGAAGCCTGGGAGAATGGAAAGAGGTCCCGGAGAAAGAGAGCAGTGCTCACCCATAAACAGAAGAGTGAGGCCGCGGGACGCAGCCGGGGTGGGAGGTGATCCAGCCGCAGGGGGTCTGGAGACTGTTATCCACAGCCAGGGTGAGGGCGGAGGGCTGAGCACAGGGCGGCCGGGCCGGCGGGCACCGCTTAGATTCCCTTCTCTCCCCAGAGAAGCACTCCGTTCTGCACCTCATTCCCATCAACATCACCTCCAAGGGTGAGCCCCGTTTTCAGTAATGGCTTTTGGGGAGGGGCAAGATTGGGGAAGTTCGGGGCTGGCACCTGGGCCTGAGAACCCTGCAGGGGCAGAGTGTCTGAGAACGCAGGGAAATCCTGACTGCCACACTCATCACTCCCAGAGGACTCTGATGTGACAGAGGTGATGTGGCAGCCAGCTCTTAAGCGTGGGAGAAGCCTGGAGCCGCAAGGATACGTTGTTCGAGTCTGGGACACTGGAGTTTATCTGCTGTATAGCCAGGTAATCCCAGATGTACCCTGAGCCTCAAGTGGGGGCCTGCAGTTCTGTTCCCGAAGGGCCCGAACGCCCGGGTACTGAGAATTCCCAACCCCTCTGTTTGTACCAAACTCAGACGACCCTCCTTCCTTCCGTGGCTCTCCTGTCCAGGCTCCCGAGGCCTCCCAGCACTGAGCCATGCCCTCTCGTTCCCCCTCTGTCCCCTGCCAGGTCCTGTTCCACGATGTGACTTTCACCATGGGTCAGGTGGTGTCCCGGGAGGGCAGGGGAAGCCAGGAGACACTATTCAGATGTATACGAAGTATGCCTTCCAACCCGGACTGGGCCTACAATAGTTGCTACAGTGCAGGTGGGTGCCCTGCGGGCAGTGGAGGGGGGACGGGAGAAGAGCAGGGTGTCTCTGACCCCACCCTGGGGGCCTGGGGGCGAGGAAGCAGGGGGTTGGAAAGTCTGGGTGGAGAGACGGATCTGAGGAACGGACAGGAAGCAGGAAACAGGCTGAGCTGGAGAAGGAAGGGAAGACATCAGAGAGTCTGCGTCACTGTGACCTCACTGAGCATCTCTTTGTCTCCTGTTTCTCAGGTGTCTTCCACCTACACCAAGGGGATATTCTGAGTGTCACAATCCCCCGGGGAAGGGCGAAGCTTAGCCTCTCTCCATCTGGAACCTTCCTAGGCTTTGTGAAACTGTGATTTTAAGGTGGTCTCCAGCTTGGAAGACTAGGGTGGGGACTTACTAGAGGCAGCCAAGAGCTAACACCAACAGAGGCCGTTTTCTGGGGTTCACTGGAACCCTGGGTTTGACAACTAATGAATATCTGAGCCTCCCTTTTTCCATTCCACCCCCATCCCCTAGACTTTGATGCATGGATATTAAAGTATAATCTCTTGCTTTTGTCCCCGTCCAGCCCCACATTCTTGGAGGTGGGGTGGGGGAATACAAGGGGGGCAATGCCAGGCCTTGGTGGAGACCTACTTTGAGTCCCACTGGAACGCTTCCAGAACAGCACTACCATCTAGCGGCAGCTTGAGAGAAGCAGCCTGCCTGGTGGCAGAAGTCCACGAAACCTCCCTCTACACAGGGAGACTCCTGATCCCCCGCACCATACCGCCCTCCAGGTACCCGCTGCCTCCTCCCTCCACAGGAAGCCCCGCCCTCACCTCCCTCTCCACCAACGGGGTCCCGGCTCCCATCACTATCTCCAGGGGTGTGTTTATCCGGCGCCCGGCTTCGGGGGTGGGGGGGGGGGTGGCGGACGACGGCGGTCCCCTCGCAGACGCATTACAGGTACCAAGTTCCGCCTTTCCTGCTCTCCACTCCCCAGGCGTGGCGGGCCCTCCAAGCCCCGCGGGGCGGGGACGGGTCGCCGGGCGGCCTCGGGTAAATCGTGCGCCCGAATGCTGGTCTTCATTCACCCCTCTTTCTGCTCAAGACCTGCTTAAACTTAAATAAAAGAGTAAACGACCTCCACTGTCCCCGCTGCCCTGCCTCGGCCTCGTCCCTGTACCGGGATCTGCCCGCCCTCCCGGCTGTCCTCCGGTGCGCTCCCCGGGACCGAGGTACCGGGGCCCCGGCCTTCGGGCCCCGCCAGCGCCGACAAGCGCCACGCAGCGGGACACGCAGCGGTGGGGGACACGCAGGCGCAAGAAAGCGTGACGGGCCAGCCCCGCGCGGCCCGGAGCAGCGGGTTTGCGCAGGCGCAGCCG
>NC_043716.1:2140012-2148692 GCF_006229205.1 Suricata suricatta
CCGGGCGCGGGGCTCGGGGGCGGACGGTCCCGTGGCGTCTACGCTCGGGGGTGGGCGGGGCTAGGCGCGTGCTGGCCGCGCCGGCGCTGTTCGCCGGGTGTGACGTACTAATCGTGCGCCGCCAGCGCCGGTGGGCCTGGGGCTCGCGGGAGGGGAAGGAGGAGAAGGAGGAGGAGGAGGGGGAGGGGGAGGTGGTGGAGGTGGAGGCTGGAGCAGAGCAAGCGGCGGCCGCGGCGGGGCGGCTCGGCGGCGCGGCGCGCGGCCCAGAAGCGTTGGAATTCTGACTTGAGAGGGCTGCGTCTGAAGACAGCAGGAGTGGCGGGGCCGCCGCCGTCGCCGCAGAGATGAGCCGGGAAGCCTGAGGCCGGAGACGCCCGCCCTCGGGCCCCGTCCACCCGGCTTCCCCGCTCCCGGTGAGGACGCCCCCTACCCTTCCCTCAGCCCTGCCGCGGCCTCTCCCATTCCTGGATCTCATTCCCACCTAACCGGGGCCCAGGAGGCCCTCGAAGGGGCTTCTTCAGGCCCTCGGGCGCCGAACTGTCCAGGATCAAACCGGTGTGGGACGCATTCTGGCCCCCGGGAGCGGAACAGGAGAGGGGGCTGGGCCAACCTGGCTCACGCGCGGCTCAGTTCTGTCCCAGCGGCTCGATCCGGCTTCCTGAGCACCGATTGGGTTCTCTTTCAGTTTCCTTTTAACATTCTTCCGTTTTCATCAGATGTTACTACCTGAACCATAGCCCTAGGATCCCCAATCCCTCCTGAGATCTCCCGAGACGACCTGGGCATGCCCGCACCCTCCCCACCCCACCCCATTCATTCCAAGGCGGTAGAGAACTCTCTTCCCACTCTAAACCGCGGTTTCCCTGTGGAAGTTGTGTTCTCAGATGTCTCTGTATCATGTCAGGATTCTCCTGCTGAGCCATTTCCCTTATGAGGTTCTCAATTAGGATACTCCTGGTGGCATTGAATACTGAAAATGTTGGCTTTAACCTGGGGATCTGAGAAATAAGGTCTCTGAGGCCTGCTGCTTAGCCGTTGTCCCTTGCTCCTCCCTGGTCGGGGGAGTGATGATGGCGTGGACCGTGTTAACTGAAAAGCTCGGGAATTGGGAGGAGTTTTGCGGTTTTTCGTCTTTTCTTAGATTACTTGTATCTAATTCCAGAGGAGGCATGCTGGCGAAGGGAGGCAGGATCTGGGGTACAGGATGTTTGCATTCTGACACTCTAACCGTTGTTTTACAGGCTGCTGGAAGATGAAAGAGACTATACAAGGGACTGGGTCTTGGGGGCCTGAGCCTCCTGGACCTGGCATAGCCCCGGCTTACTCAAGTCCCAGGCGGGAGCGGCTTCGTTGGCCCCCACCCCCCAAACCGAGACTTAAATCAGGTGGAGGGTTTGGGCCAGATCCTGGGTCAGGGACCACAGTGCCAGCCAGACGCCTTCCTGTCCCTCGGCCCTCCTTCGATGCCTCAGCTAGTGAAGAAGAGGAGGAGGAAGAGGAGGAGGAGGATGAAGATGAGGAAGAGGAAGTGGCAGCTTGGAGGCTGCCCCCCAGATGGGGTCAGCTGGGAGCCTCCCAGCGGCCTCGCCCTCCCCGCCCTGCTCATCGGAAAACCTGCTCACAGCGCCGCCGCAGAGCCATGAGAGCCTTCCAGATGTTGCTCTACTCAAAAAGCACCTCGTTGACATTCCACTGGAAGCTTTGGGGGCGCCACCGGGGCCGGCGGCGGAGCCTCGCACACCCCAAGAACCATCTGTCACCCCAGGAAGGGGGTGCGACACCGCAGGTGCCATCCCCCTGCTGTCGTTTTGACTCCCCTCGGGGGCCGCCTCCACCCCGGCTCGGTCTGCTAGGTGCTCTCATGGCTGAGGATGGGGTGAGAGCGTCTCCACCAATGTCCTCTGGGCCCCCGGGGGAGGAAGACGGATTAAGGTGGACTCCAAAGTCTCCCCTGGACCCTGACTCCGGTAAGGTGGGGGTGGGGTGCGGGAAGGGTGGGGGGAGGGCTCATGTCCTGGCGGCCGGGGAGCTGCAGTGAGAACCGGGCCTCAGGAAGGCGGGACAGCAGAGTGAGGCGGGCTAGCTGTGATATGTCTTAAGCCCCACTCTGCGGGGGAACTAAGTCTGGGGAGGTCGTCCAGGCTGGGTTACAGGGTCCTCGAGCCGAGCAGGTGTCCTTGTGCGGGTGAGAACAGGAGATGCGGTTTAGGAAAGTTAGACAGTTTCACTGTCCGTGAAACTTCGTTTGGCCTTTCAGAATAAGGGGGCCCTTGCGGGGGTGTCTGCAAAGGGTGCGTGCTCCCAGTGCTGGGGGAGCATTTCTCGGAGAGGTGCTCACCCGTGTAGTCGTGTGTGACGTTCCCACTCAGCACCTTTCCTCCGAGGACACTCTCACACGGTTTCGGGCTGTTTCTTTGGTTTATTTTTTTAAGTTTACTTATTTATTTTGATGAGAGAGAAGGAACCCGAACCATCGGGGGAGGGGCAAAGAGAGGGGAAACACAAAATCGGAAGTGGTCTCCAGGCTGTCAGGACAGAACCTGATGTGGGGCTCGACCTCACAACTGTGAGATCGTGACCTGAGCTGGTCAGACGCTAACCACCTGAGCCGCCCTGGTGCCCCCGGGCCGTGTTTTTATTAGTCACTGGTGCACACTGTGCTCAGTGCTAGGCAGATCGTGGTGATAACGATCTGACCTGTTCTCCGAATCTCCGCCTCTTCCTGCTTCTCTCCTGTGAGTCCCACTTCTGTCCTGTCCTCTGTAACCTACAGACACGTTTCTCTCTGGCTTTACGGTTCCCGTTCCTTAGAGTTTATGTTGGTAGATTCCAGTTCATTTTATCCGAGGACGAGTGGTCTTATAAATCGTGGGTATCGTTTCACCTTCCCGTTGTTCCTTAATCTGAAACGATGTCTCATCCACATCCTGTTTCCCCCACGCTCTAGGCCTCCTCTCCTGTACTCTTCCCAATGGCTTTGGGGGACCACCCGGGTCGGAAGGGGAGCGAGGTCTGGCACCCCCCGACGCCAGCATCCTTATCAGCAACGTGTGCAGCATCGGGGACCATGTGGCCCAGGAGCTTTTTCAGGGTTCCGACCTGGGCCCTGCAGAAGGGACGGAACGGCCTGGGGAAAAGGCCGGCCAGCACAGCCCGCTGCGAGAGGAGCATGTGACCTGCGTGCAGAGTAAGGGAGCCCCGCCTTTTGGTTGTCTTGCAGCCAGCGCCCGAGCTGGGGCTGGAGGCCTCACCCTGCTCCTCTCTCTGGGCGCAGGCATCTTGGATGAATTCCTTCAGACGTACGGCAGCCTCATCCCGCTCAGCACAGACGAGGTGGTGGAGAAGCTGGAGGACATCTTCCAGCAGGAGTTCCACACGCCGTCCAGGTGCGGCCAGACCCCCAGGGGTCGGGACGGAACCTGCCACCGTGCCTTTTCTCCCGGAGGGATAGACTTGCGGGCGGAGGAGGGAGCTGAAACTGAGGGGGAGGATTCTGCGGGTGAGGCACGAAGCCCCTGTGAACTGATGGGAGGTGGTCCTTACCCGGGACCCTGAAATATGCTCCGTGCTCATGTGCCTCAGTCGGGAGAGCGGCCCCTTACAGGCCCTGGGAAGGATGCATGAGCCCTGACGAGGGCTGGTTGAGACAGTCTTATTCTGGGCAGTAGAGGGTCCTCTGTGTGCCCTAGCCCCCTCGCCCCTGTGTGACCCCCTTGGCCTGCTCAGGAAGGGCCTGGTGCTGCAGCTGATCCAGTCATACCAGCGGATGCCGGGCAACGCCATGGTGAGGGGCTTCCGAGTGGCCTACAAGCGGCACGTGCTGACGATGGACGACCTGGGGACGCTGTACGGTCAGAACTGGCTCAACGACCAGGTGAGGAGGCATGGGGAGCGGGCCCCGAAGGGGATCTGGGGAGCAGGGTGTCTGGGGCCCTCTGCTTGGGGGAGCCCTGTGCCCATGCTGCACCCCCCATGGCAAGTTGCCCCCCATCTTCTCCCCAGGTGATGAACATGTACGGAGACCTGGTCATGGACACAGTCCCTGAAAAGGTAGGCCTGTCCGGACGTCACCCCCAGGAGAGCTGCCGCGCCCGCGAGCAGCTGTGCCCGCCCCTCAGATCTTCCGATTGTACATGAGGGCGGCCTGTGTTTTGGGGGAGAGGTGGCAGGAGGCAGTTGGTTAAATTCACACTTGTGACCTTGGGCCTGAGCTTCTCTGTTCCGTTCCCCACAGTTGGCAGTGGGTTTCCCTGTGGCTGGCCCGCAGGTGGGTGGGCAGCGGGGAGAGAACTGGGTTTTTGCCCCCAGTGATCTGGAGCGGAGGCTGTCGAGACTGGCCCTTGGAGCCATCGTGACCCGGAGCGGACGGGCAGAGGGGACGTGGCGGGAGGGCCTGAGCCCCGGTAACTCCTTCCGGCTCTTTTGTGTTGTCGGCACAGGTGCACTTCTTCAACAGTTTCTTCTACGATAAACTCCGCACCAAGGGTTACGACGGGGTGAAAAGGTGGACCAAAAACGTGAGTTGTCCGTTCACATCTGCTCGGGGAACACCCTGCGTGTCCAGGGTCAGAGTTTTGCGTTCTAGGGGCCCCTTCCCCAAGCACACGCTGTCTCCCAAAGACTGTGGGTCTTCTGTGCGTTAGGTCCTGTCATGGGCGCTAAGGGATCAGGGTTACGTAAGGGAAACTTCCCGCCTTCATGAGCACGGATGAGTACATGGCTTTTCAGCGCGCTGGGTGCTGTCCTAGCGTGGAATGTGGCCCTGGAAGGCCTCTCTTCGCTGAGCTTGATGCGGGCCAACCACGTGCGGGTCTGGGGTACGGGCGGTTTAGGCAAAGGGGGCAGCAGGTACGCGGGACACAAGGGGAGAGTAGTTGGGGCACAGAAGGCCCGCAGCAGAGTGTCGTGTGGTCGGGGCAGAGTGAGCAGAGGGAAGAGGATCAGAAGTCTGGCCAGAGAGGCGGCTGTGGGCGGCGTGGAGGATGGGGCGAGGCGGCCTTCCCGGGCGCGCCGCGAAGCCACCTCCAAGTTTTAGCAGGCTGGGAAGCGCCTGTTTGACGTAGACCTGGGGGGGGGGGGGCGGCTGGAAGCAGACGGCCGAGGAGAGCAGAGGCCGGCAGACGCTCGGCCAGGGCGCCGGGGGAGGAGGAGCAGGAGCTCCCTCTGGGATGGGTTTTGCTGGTAGATCCCATAATCCTTTCTGACAGGTTGGGTGTGGGGACGAAGGAAAGCTCGGAATCGGGGTGATGCCTGCGTTTGTAGCGGACCTTACTGGGGCAAACGATGGGGAGGGAGCAGCTTTGGTGCTGGGGGGATAGTTCTTATCCCCGCTCTGAGTCCCCTGCCCTGCACTTCAGAGGCCCGGGCGTGTCTCCAGTGAGGTGGGGCCGTGGGCTCCAGCGTTTCTTAGTCTCTGGCCCCCGGTGCAGGAGCTCCCGCTGACCTGGCAGGCGTGCGGCTCCCGGCAGAGGTGGGCTGATGCACAGTGAGAGAATTTGGCCTTCTGCATACTTGCCTTTGAATCTCACCTCTGTCCCTTCTGTGACCTTCAGCAAGCGGCCTTACTCTCCTAAGCTGTGGTTTCGTCCCTGAAGGTTGAAGGAGAGAGCTTTCTCGTTGGATGGTTGTGCGAACTGACTGACTCCTTACCAGGCAGCCAGCATCGTCCTCCGTGTGACTTAATTCTCAAAACAGGAGGTCGAGGCTCTTATTTCCAGCCCCTTGCAGTTAAGGGAGCCGAGGCGTATAGAGAGTGGCTTGCCCGGCTCACAGGCCAGTAAAGCGAGGAGCTGGATTTAACCCCCAGCGGTCTGGGCCCAGACTGCTGAGCCCGGCTGCTTAGCTTCTGAGCACTCGGACCCTGAATGTGTGCAAAGCCCCTGGGCCATCCCGGGCTCTCAGGAGTGTGTGCTCCAACACTGCCCCTCTGACCTGCCTTCCGGTGGAGGGCTGGGCCTTGTGCCCTCCCACGTGGCTCCCTGCCTGCCCCTCCACCCCTCTAGTGACCCCTCATGATGGCACGCAGGACTCCCGTGCCCTCTGACCAGATCCCTGGCACCGCCCCCCTCAGGTGGACATCTTCAACAAGGAGCTGCTGCTGATCCCCATCCACCTGGAGGTGCACTGGTCCCTCATCTCCGTGGATGTGAGGCGACGCACCATCACCTACTTTGACTCGCAGCGCACCCTGAACCGCCGCTGCCCTAAGGTCTGGCGGGGAAGGAGGGAGGCAGGAAGTCTGTGGGGAGGAAGTCCGGTGGCGCGGTACTCTGGGTGGAAGGGGGGCTTGGGGGTCTGAGGAGCAACGTGGGCTTGGTGCCTGGGAACGCCGTGCCCTGGGCTCACGCTGGAGACACGGGGCGTCACCTCCTCCTCCTCCCCGTCCGCACAGCATATTGCCAAGTATCTACAGGCAGAGGCCGTGAAGAAAGATCGGCTGGATTTCCACCAGGGCTGGAAAGGTTACTTCAAAATGGTAAGTTTCTGGAGGGTGAGCTACCGGATAGTGATGGATGGAAGGCCGGAGGCCGCAGCCCTAGGAGTCTCCGGGTTGAAGGGCCCACCTTCTTCTTCCCTAGAATGTGGCCAGGCAGAATAATGACAGTGACTGCGGTGCCTTTGTGTTACAGGTAAGCAGATGGCAGTTGGGGTAAAGGGCTGGGTGGCAGGAGGAGGGAGGCTGTTCTGCACCCTCACCCCCCACCCCCAGTTTGGCTCACAGCCCCTTGTGGAGCAGGGAGTAGTAACCTTCCGTGTTAGAATGCGGAAGCGCGGATTGCGCTGGACCTCTCCTGGCTTCCCCATCCCACATCGGGACCCGGTCTCTTGGTCCTTGGTCTCTGGCCCCTGGTGGGAGTTGCCTCCCAACCGCCAACGCAGAGTATTTTCTCTTAACACTGCGTATTTCGGGAACCAAGAGCAATGACTTTAGAGTCCGACTTTGAGCCCCAGGCTGTGGGGCCATGGCTCCCTTTCTTTATGAAATGCGGATGCTCTCTGAAAGTTCCAGGGAGGTGGATCTCGGGCACCTGAAGGGTGGAGCCCAGGGCCTGATCGGGGGGATGCTCACGGCCTGCCTTGTTAACACCCAGTACTGCAAGCACCTGGCCTTAGCCCAGCCCTTCAGCTTCACCCAGCAGGACATGCCCAAACTTCGTCGGCAGATCTACAAGGAGCTGTGTCACTGCAAACTCACTGTGTGAGCCTCGGACCCCAGGCCGCCAGCCCATTCGTGAACGGGCGTGGGGCCATGGGGGAACCCTTCCTTCCCAAGAAACTCCCATTCCTTCCCTCTCTTGCCTCTCCACACTCAGTTCCCTTTGGTTTTTCATATTTAAATGTTTTAATTGATTTCTGTATTTTTTTGTTTTCTTTTGAGAGAATACCTGTTGATTTTTGGTGTTCAGGGGGGGCATGGAAAAGCCTCTTTTTCCCTCTGCAGTGGGGGCGCGTGGGCTTGCGGCCTGGGTGGGGCAGTCACCCCCCCCCTTCTGTGTGCAGGGGCAGGAAAATCTGTACTGGGGGTGGTGGGCGGGCAAAGGGATTCCTGCCTGCCAGATCTTTAAACTTTTTTTTATATATATATATAAATGCCACGGTCCTGCTCTGGTCAATAAAGGATCCTTTGGAGATACACAGCGGTGGTCTTCCTTAAGAAGCCTCAACCTAGAGGATATGCTCGCTCTCCGGCTTTGATTCAGCAGTCCCTGTTAGCTCCCCTTTCGTGGGTATGGAGATCGCAGCCTTCACCCCTGGCTCGTTGGCCAGCACCCTGTCTTTATGGTCCCTAAGGCGTTCCCCAGCGAGGCCTGTAAGGGAGCTTGAGACGTGCTGGCGCTGGGGAACAGGACACTTAAGGGAGCCGGCCAAGAGCGACCCCAAATGCTGGGGACGCCATCCCTGCCCCTCCCTGTGGCCTGGGGGACCCTGTCGCTGGGGCGTACCGGCTGATCCAGGTATCCCCGGTGCCCTCGGGACTGGGTGGGGCGGTGTCCGATCTACCTTTGCTGCAGGAGAGAACGAAATAGAATGTGGGTCCAGGGCAGACCCAGGCCAGAGGCGAAGGGAAGCGGCGGTCTCTGGAGCCCGGAAGTCCCTGGAGGCTGAAACCTCGCCCCTCTCGTGTGATAGGGCCCGCTGGGCCACGTGACCAAGGCGCTCTCGCCTCCGCACGTGTAGGGGCGCTGGGCCCCAAGATGGCTGCCAGGCCTCGAGGCCCGACTCCCCTATGTCACTTCCGCACCGGCGAGAAAGGCGGGCCCTACAGCCAATGGGGTCGCGGGGCGGGCCTTCCCCTTGACAGGCGCTCAGGCTATCCAATGGAAGCCTCGTGCCGGAGAGCCTGCGAACTGACGTCACGGCGAGTCGCTGAGCGTCGGCAGGCGTGGCCGAGGCGGCCAAGCCAATGCGATGGCTGGGGCGGGGTCGGGCGCTCTATAAGTTGTCGATAGGCGGGCACTCCGCCCTAGTTTCTAAGGATCATGTCTGCGAGTCAGGATTCCCGGTAAGAAACCCTTTTCCAAGAGGTCGAGGCTACTCACCAAGCCGCTCCCTCCCGAGGGCCCCGCGGGGGAGCCGAGGCTCACCGTCCCAGGCCCCCACCTCCCGGGGTTGCGGGGCAGCCACGCCGGGGAGGCCCGGTCCTGGGGAGCGAGCGGGTGCGGCCCGCCGGGAGGCCGGC
>NC_043716.1:2148792-2178143 GCF_006229205.1 Suricata suricatta
CGGCGCCGAGCGCCAGGCGAGGCCGCGACCGGGCGTGGGAGGCAGAGGCGGCCGCCGCCGCGTGTGACCCGAACCGGCGGGGCCGGGCGCCTCTCTGGCGGAGGGAGGGCTCGTGCGCGCTCGGGAGTCCGGAGGGTTCCGACGGGACCACTCGCCGGAGCGGGGGCGCCCGGGTCCTCGGAGCCGGGCGTGTTGTCGCGGGAGTGATGGGTCGGGGCGGAAGAAGCCGGCCGTTCAGTGTGCTGGTTTTCTTGACGGCCAGGACCGAGCCTGACCCCGAGGAGCGGCCGCGTGAGGCGCCGGGAGCCCACCCGGCGCCGGGCGGTCGGGTCCATTTTGCCGCACGAGCCGGGCAATTGGCAAACTGCGGATGGGCTGGTCCACTTTCCTTCGGGGGTGAGCGGCCTGAGGTATGGGAGGGCGACGCCATTTCGCGACGGGGGCGGGCGGGCTGTTGATTGTGCCGTGGCGGGGTGGCGGGGGGAGGAGACGCCGCCGGGTGGTCGAGGGAGCGAGCACATGGCGGCCCGAGGGGCTCCCCTCCCCCAGCCCGCTTCGCTTCTCAGTGTTGTGCAATCTCCCCCTTCGCTAGCTCGGCTGGGGCTCATTGTGCGCGAGGCCGCCACCGCCCGCGGCCTCCCACATCCGGGCACCGCGAGGGGGGGAGACGGGCTGGAGGGGGTGGGGGAGGGCGCGGGCAGAGTGACGTGGGGGGAAGGGGATGTCCTATTCTCGCATCTGGGAGGTGCGGGGCGGGACTTCCGGCGCGCCGGGGCCGCGGTGGGAGGCACACGCGCTCGGATTCTGAGCGGCCCGGCCCGGGACACGTGAGCCCCGCCTCGGGGACCACCCTCGGGGTTCCGGAAGCGCGGCGCCGTTCTTCCAGCCTCCGGGCAGGATCTGGCCCTCGGTGGCGGGGGCAGAGGCCTGACTCTGTTGTAGATCCCGAGTGTTGTGCCTCCTGGGAATCGATGGGGGTCGGGTCGGGGAGTGGGGGCTGAGGGCATCGTGAGGCTGGCTGCTGGTAGGAAGAGCCTGGCCGTCGGGATTTCCGGCGTCTTAGTCGGCCTACTTATGCTTTAAACCAACAGATCCAGAGACAATGGCCCGGATGGGATGGAGCCTGAAGGCGTCATCGAGGTGAGATTGGACTCTTGCGTCATTGTCTTCTGTGCCTGGGGAAGGCACTGTCTTTAGCAGTGTCCACTGATTCCTGGGGGTGCTGCTTGCCTAACTCCCAAGTAGATGATTCCTCCCCCCCATCCCAAGTCCCTTCCAGTGACTTGTTACAAGAGAGACGTCCCTGAGTGTGTGTGAAACCCGCCTATCCTGTCGAGTTTTGTTCCTGCAACTAGTGGAACGACCCTTGAGAGTGACTTTCCAGACCACTAGAGCCAATCTGCCTCCCCGGAAGCAGGAGAGGCTGTGGGCTGTGGCAGGCTTGGTGCAGGTTTAAGGTCCCGTTTGTTCCAGTGCCTGGGACACAGCGTCTTCTCTTCTACTATTAGAATCTCTCTGTGCCCACAGAGTAACTGGAATGAGATCGTTGACAGCTTTGACGACATGAACCTCTCCGAGTCCCTGCTCCGGGGCATCTATGCCTATGGTTTTGAGAAGCCTTCTGCCATCCAGCAGCGAGCCATTCTTCCTTGTATCAAGGGTAAGATTCTCCGCCCCAGAACGAGTTCTGGACAGTCCCTGACCTGGGTAGAGTGGCACCTGGTCTCTGGTGCCAGCCAGTCTGGGGCAGAGCAATTCCTTGTTTATCCCAGCTTGGCTTTCAGTCTGTGCCGGTGCCTGGTTCATGCCCTGGACACACGGATCCCTGGTCGGTAAATGAGCTAACAGTCTGATGTGGTGTCCCAGTGTTCCCGTTCGGGCATCAGGTGGTTGTGCGATGCAGTCGTGAGGCACTAAGTGCCTGGCACTCAGCTCTGATCAGTTGCTTATTAAGCAGAGCCTTGAACGCCTTGTGGTCCCGCAACATGTCCTCATGGCGAGTCCTTCGTGTGCTTAGGTTATGATGTGATCGCTCAAGCCCAATCTGGGACTGGGAAAACCGCCACTTTCGCCATATCGATTCTGCAACAGATTGAATTGGATCTAAAGGCTACACAGGCCTTGGTCCTGGCACCCACTCGCGAGCTGGCTCAGCAGGTGAGTGCGGGGCTCCCTCCTCTGGAAGCGGCTTTGGGAACGAGGAGCAGAATCAGATCAGAGAGGCGTGCTCCCTAAGGCCCACCACCTCCGGAGAAAGGAAGCCCTGGGGAAGAGACCCCTTAAAGAGGACTTCTGGATCTCTGAAGGCTGGTTGGGGTTAATTATAGGTCTTTTCCTGCCCAAACAAGAAGTATTGTTTTCTCCGCCCATTTCCGGAGTCCAGTGAAAAGGCTGCTAGGTGGGGCCCAGCTGGCTGAGCGAGTTTGGTGGCTGTTTTATGAACAAACCCCTGGCATTGGGCAAAGAGACACCTCGGCGGTGGTGGCGCTCTTCTATCAGCCTGGGGCAGAGCAGACGCGGTCCTTTGTTCATCCTAGCTTGATGCCTGGGTTGGTGGCCAGAGCTGTTTCATGCCTAGGGCACAGAAGTCCTAATGATAGACTTTTGGGGTTTTGGAGGAGAGAGAATCAGAATTAGTCTCCTAGTGAGTTACTTTTAAATGTTTTCTGGGGAAATGACAGGATGACTCTGTGGTCACTTGCGGATAAAGGCAAAATAGGTAATGTTCTAGAAGAACTCCTCAGGGCACTAGGCTACCGAATGAACACGTCACCTAGCATAGGTTTAGTGACACAGGTAGGTATCCCAGTTCATTAAACTGGTCGCTTTTCGAGATTTAATGAATGGGTCACTCCTTTTAGGTTGTTGCTATGAATTCTTGATTCACAACCAGACCAAGTTCAGATCCGGAGTCTCTTGCCTGGAAAGCGAGCTTAACAGCGCATGTCTAATTTGGAGAGAATTGCATGAGAAGCTTTTCCAGCGGGGTCTGGGGCGGTCCTACCTAACACCGGTCTTCTCTCCCGGGTTCAGATACAGAAGGTAGTCATGGCGTTAGGAGATTACATGGGCGCCTCTTGCCACGCCTGCATCGGGGGGACCAATGTACGTGCTGAGGTGCAGAAGCTTCAAATGGAAGCACCCCATATCATCGTGGGGACCCCAGGACGTGTGTTCGACATGCTTAACCGGAGATACCTGTGTGAGTGTCTCTCCCTGGGTCCCTGCCCTCCTCCGCCGTCATCCCGCCTTCCCTGCCCGCACCCGCTCACAGCCTCGGCCTCGAGGCCACCCACTTCCGCCCGGGGAAGAGCTGCTCTGTGATGAGCCCATGCGTGTCAGCTGAGCCTGGCTGGCCCCTGCCGTGGCCCGGGGAGTGTTCTACTGCCCTGGCCTGGCCCGGGGGTCCCGGGCAAAGGATCAACCTGTGTATTCTGAGAGCACACCTCGGGTCCCCTGCTCATTCTTGGGAGATCAAAGTCTGATTTCATAGTTTTCATTTTATTACCTGTTGTTTGATTTTATTATCTGTTTCTCCCTGTAGCTCCTAAGTATATCAAAATGTTCGTGCTGGATGAAGCGGACGAAATGTTAAGCCGCGGGTTCAAGGACCAGATCTATGACATATTCCAGAAGCTCAACAGTAATACCCAGGTGAGAAAGCGGTTTGGGGGACGGGACAGCCACCGCAGGTGCCGGAGGAGCCTTTCACAGGAATTCTTGGCGTCTTGCCTCAGGCCTCTTTACACACTGGCTTCTGTTTCAGGTGGCGGTGGGGAAGGGGACCAGGCATCGTGGAGAATCCCCTTCCTTTCCTGAGGCTTCTCGTTTTGTTAGGTGGTGTTGCTGTCCGCTACCATGCCCTCCGACGTGCTTGAGGTGACCAAGAAGTTCATGAGGGACCCCATTCGAATTCTGGTCAAGAAGGAGGAGCTGACCCTGGAGGGTATCCGCCAGTTCTACATCAATGTGGAGCGAGAGGTGGGGCCCGGTGCAGGAGGCGGGCCTGGCGGGGGGCGTTGGTATAGCCCCTGACTGATGTCCCCCGCCCCACCCCCAGGAGTGGAAGCTGGACACGCTGTGTGACTTGTACGAGACCCTGACCATCACGCAGGCAGTCATCTTCATCAACACCCGAAGGAAGGTCGACTGGCTCACCGAGAAGATGCACGCCCGAGACTTCACCGTGTCCGCCATGGTGAGTCGCTGCGCCCGGCCACCGGCAGTGCGCGGCCCGCGGCCCGCCGGTCCTCAGCGCGCTCCCGCTTCCCGTTCTAGCACGGAGACATGGACCAGAAGGAGCGAGACGTCATCATGCGGGAGTTCCGCTCCGGCTCCAGCAGAGTGCTGATCACCACGGACCTGCTGGTGAGCGGGGCGGCCTCCGGCGAAGACTGGGAAGGAGGAGGGGGCGCCCGAGGCGATTCCCTCTCCAGGGGGCCTGCCCGTGCGCCTGCTCAGGAACGTAGCCGCTTGGAACGGAACCTGGCACGCCTTAGGCCGTTTGGGGAGGGGATGTCGGTTTCCTTTGCCTGCCTTGGGCTGCCTGCGCGTGCGCGCCGGTCCCCTCCGGACAGACCCGCGCCGGCCCGCGCTGAAACTGCCCTCCTCCGCCCTAGGCCCGCGGCATTGACGTGCAGCAGGTTTCTTTAGTCATCAACTACGACCTTCCCACCAACAGGGAAAACTACATCCACAGGTAAGCGCGCTCCCTCCACCCCGCCTCCCCCGCCCCGCCCTGCGTCATGCTGAGGGGCCCTGGTCTCCTCCAGAATCGGACGCGGTGGACGATTTGGCCGCAAGGGTGTGGCCATCAACATGGTGACAGAAGAAGACAAGAGGACTCTTCGAGACATCGAGACCTTCTACAACACCTCCATCGAGGAAATGCCCCTCAACGTGGCCGACCTCATCTGAGGGGCTGTCCTGCCACCAGGCTGTGCCCCAGGGCTCAGTCCTGGGAGCTGGAGAGGAGCAGGAGGGGGGAGGGAAGGGAGCCAGGGGATGGACATCTTGTCATTTTTTTCTTTTTTTTTTCCTTTGAATAAATGTCACTTTTTGAGGCAAAAGAAGGAACCGTGAACATTTTAGACACCCTTTACTTTGGGGCACATTCCTGCCCCAGGCGCCGTCTCTTCTCCCAAAAACACTAACCCGTCTCCGCAGCCCAGCCAGCCTCCAAACCCCAGGGGCTCCGCCCCGCCTGGCTGGCCTCTGGGAAGAGGACACAGGGGGCTGGTAGTGTCAACCTCATTTGCTGGACCAAATCTGGAGCGCCCTTGAGTTGCGTGGCCCAAGGAGTTGTCCCCGGGTGGGGGGAGCAGGGGAGAGAAAATGGTAGCCATTTTTACATTGTTTTGTATAGTATTTATTGATTCAGGAAACAAACACAAAATTCTGAATAAAATGACTTGGAAACTGCCTGTTGGGCTTCTTGTTTCTTGCCTCCCCTCCCCCTCCCACCTGTTACTGGGCACATCTCCCCTGGGTCCCCAGCTAATGCCCTCTTGTGTTACTTCCTGTTCCCACTCGAGGGACAGCCAGGAAAAGGCCACAACTACTGGGTAACGTGACCCTCTGTAAGGGGCAGGGCGTGGGCAACATCACAAGTGCCTCACGTGTCTAAGAGGAAGTGACGGAGAGAAGAGGGACTAGAAACCTTCCAGAACCCATGGGACTCCTGGGACCCATGTGGGGTGGGGAGGGGAGGGGCCGTCTCCCCCACTGGTTCCCTGCCCACTTGGGTCCCCTCCCTTCCCAGAGCCCCAAGGACCAGCTGCCCCCAAACTCCACCAACACCCATTCTTGACGCCGGTGGTGCCAGGGCCAATCCCCTAACTTTGTGACAACGGTTCGGTGACTAAGTGGTGGCCGGGGTTGAGGTGCCTGAGTCAGGAAGTCCGCAGCTTAATTCCTCCTTTTCCAAAAGAAAGCGGAGGCAACAGGGCTGAGCCAGCACAGCCGGTGCGGACCGAGCCTGACGCGGACCGACTGGGCGCGGCTGCCCAACCATGAGGCTGGCAGTGGTCTTCGCCGGGGCCTTGCTGGGGCTTCTAGTGGGTAAGGACGCAGGCCTGAAAAGGGGGGGCCCTGGGGGGTGTGCCGTGGGCTGCTAACCGGGTTGTTCCTCTGCCCAAAGCCCAGGGGACAGGGAATGGCTGTCCTCACAAAAAATCAGCCACTCTGCTGCCATCCTTCACGGTGACGCCCACAGCTACAGAAAGTACAGTAAGGCCCACAACAACCAGCCACGGGCCCACCACCACGGGCGCCACCAGCCACGGGCCCACGACGGCCGGCCACCATGCCACCACCACCCCCAGTCACGGGAACGCCACAGTTCACCCGACGACAAACAACAGCACGGCTACCAGCCCAAGAGCCGCCACCAGTAGCCCCCACCCAGGACCCCCTCCACCCCCTCCAAGTCCGAGCCCAGGCTCCAAGGATGCTGTAGGGGACTTTACGTGGACTAATGGCTCCCAGCCCTGCGTCCGGCTCCAAGCCCAGATCTGGATCGGAATTCTGTACCCGACCCAGGGCGGAGGAGAGGTAAATCGCTAGGACCGTGGACACCAGGGGAGGCCAGTGAGGCCCAGATGGAAGAGGGGAGGAGGGCGCGGGATGAAGGGGACCTCGGACGGCACGGCCGTGTGGTCTTACAAAACCACTGAACCCCTGCAGGCCTGGGGCACCTCTGTGCTGAACCCCAACAAAACCAAGGCACAGGGGGGCTGTGAGGGTGCCCACCCCCACCTGCTTCTCTCCTTCCCCTACGGACAGCTCAGCTTTGGATTTAAGCAGGTACTTCGTCCTCAGCCCTCACTCTCCACGCGCCCTTTCCCTACCCGTCCCTCTCTGCCCTCCAACCCCAGGGACACGGGTGCCACCCCACCCTGAGCCTTCCCGGTCCCCTTTGCAGGAGCCAAACGCCGTCTACCTGAACTACGTGGCTCTGGAGTACAACGTGTCCTTCCCGCAGGCAGCGCGTGAGTGACCTGCCCTCCTGTCCCTCCTTTGGTGGGGGGGGAGCTGAGCCAAGGGGCGGGGACACGGACTCACACTGACCCTGGCTCCCTCTTCTAGAGTGGATGTTCTCCTTCAGGAACACATCCCTTCGCGCGCTCCAGGCCCCTCTGGGCCAGAGCCTCAGCTGTGGGAACGCGAGCATCCCTCTGTCCCCGGCGCTGCACCTCGACCTGCTCCACCTGAAGCTCCAGGCCGCCCAGCTGCCCCCCTCGGGGGCCTTTGGGCCAAGTAAGAGCTACTTGCGTCCCACTAATGTCCCGCTGCACTGACCGCCTGCTGGAGGCCTCGAGCCTCCCTTCCCCCAACCCGGACTTTCCTTCCTCTCAGACGGCTCTCGGACAGCTCTGCTCCCTTCTCCCCTTTCTTTTACCAGCTGCTCAGAGAGCTCCACCCCATCCCCCACTTCCCCACGGCCCTCCCCCTCCCCCAGCACCACTGCCATGCTGACGCGCCCTCCCCACTTCCCCATGGCCCTCCCCCTCCCCCAGCACCACTGCCACGCTGAGTCGCCCTCTCCTCCTCTCCCCTCCCCTCCCGCCAGGTTTCCCTTGTCCGAGTGACCAGTTCCTCCTGCTGCCCCTCATCATCGGCCTGGTCTTCCTCGGCCTCCTCGCCCTGGTGGGTGCCACGTTCTGCATCATCCGGAGACGCCCGCCCGCCTACCAGCCCCTCTGAGCTCGCAGCCCCAGCGCTACGCCGGACTCGACTCAGGGGCTGCCTCCTTTCTCCCCGATCAACTGCCTAAGAACCAAAGTGGCCTCCTACCCTCTAGCTCTTCAGGAACAGAAATATGGATAATGCAATCTGGGAGGGACGAGGGGACAGGGGTTTATTAAATGTGACAAGTCTCTCCTCCTCCATCCCCAGAAAAATAAAACCTGCTCCGACCTCTGTCCTTGCTTTTCTGTCCTCTTCCCGCCGGGGTGAAAAGCCCGGAGGCTCCTGTCCCGCACCTTTCTGCACCTTCCACGGTTGTCTCTGGGAGCCGGAGCCACACAGCTAGGGAGGGATGAAAACACACCCCGTGTGACCACATGCCCTGGAGGGTTCACCCCCCACAGCCTGGCACTGCTGGCAGAGGGTCTCTGCCTCCACCCCACCCTCCTCTTCTGGGTCCTCCACCCTCGGATCCTGTTAAGCAGACCCAGGTGAGGCAGATCACTACAGCTGATGGGCGGGGTTGGAAAGGTCACACCTTGGTCATTACCTTTCTCGAGGCTTCTTAGCAACGGGAACGCTCTGCTCTGCACCCCTCCCCCCATGAAACCCTCACAGCACCAGGGACGCACCTCTCTCACCTGAAAAGGGTCGCATCAGGCCTGACAGCAGTGGGTCCAAGTACTCTCTGCTCCTAGGGACAACACCCCTCCAGCCTCAGCCACCCGCCAAGCAAACCCTGAAGTCCCCCCAGTGGGGGTCTACCTGGTGGGAGTGGGTGGCACCCCCAGGACAGGCTGTGTCCAGAATCTAGAAAGGGCCTCCCAGACGACCACAGCCTGCATGCACCACGAAGGAGGGCCACGGGGCCATGGCTGGGGCCAGGACGTGACCGTTCCAATCGCAGGCGGCCAGGAAGGCCCTACGCCCACCCCGCTGGGGGCGGCCTGCTCGCCGCGCGGCTCCTCGGCAGCCCCACCACCGCGTCCCTGACGTCCCGTGTGACCCTGCCGAGTGTAGCCAAGAACGGCTGCTCGACAGCGTGGTGGCTGCCAACGGTCGGGCCCACCTCCACCCGAAGGGCTGAGAGCTGGGGCCCTAGCGCTGGGGGGCGGAGGGCATCACTCTGGCCAGGCGGTCCGAGGTCCCCTTTCCCAAGAGGGGTCGCAGGGCCATCCGGCTCAGCACACGGCAGGGGCCGGTGGGGTGGGAGGGAGCCCTCGGGCGTGGCCGCACCCCACAGGGCCTAGAAGCTCGCCTTCCCCACCGCCTCCTCTTCTGCCCCGCGGTCCCAGCCCAGCAGGTGCTGGCGCGCACACAGCCGCCAAGGCCCGCGCACACCGGGGGAGGGACGGCCAAGGGCCCTGCGCGCCTGCTCCCGCCGGCGCCATTCCCTCTGGAGACGGCGACAGCATCGCAGACAGCGAGCTAACGCCGCCCCCACCCAACGCCCTTTTGGAGACTCATGCGCCTTCTCTCTCTCAACTTCGAACGAGGCGAAGTCGGCCGGGGGCAGACAAGATGGCGCCGCGCAGAAGCCGCCGAGAAAAGGAGGAGGTTAAACGTGGCCTCCAAACTGGAAGCGTAAACAAAGGCGCGAAAGATGGAACTGCGCAGGCGCAGAGCCTATGAACGCCGTAAAATTCGAACGCGGAGGGTGCGTCCGAGACGTGGTCTCTGGTGATCTATTTCACGCTGCTGAAGGTGGGGAGGAGTAAGAAAAAGCGGGGAACAGGCGGCGGTACAGCTTAGTCGCGTGGAGGTCGGGGGCGGGGTGCCCAGAGCGCGCATGCGCACCGTACGTCGATGGCGCCCAGAAGAGACTGGCGGAAGCTAGCTGTGCAACATGGCGGCCGAGGCAGACGGTCCGCTCAAACGAGTGCTGGTGCCGCTTCTCTTACCTGAGAAATGCTACGACCAAATTTTCGTCCAGTGGGACTTGCTTCACGGTGAGTTTAATTCGGCATCCTATCAAAGTTCTGCTCGAGCGCCCTTGGCGGAAGTCGCCGCGAATCGCGGCGGAAGTGTCTCGGTCCCCTTAGAGGGAGCTCGCCATATTTGGGCGGGAGGCCGACGGAACTACTTCTTTGTGAGGCTTGCATGTTAGCCATCGTGACGGACGGAGAGACTAAAAGTCTTACAAGACAAAGTTAAAATCTGATCAAATCGTTCCAATCTTTAATAGGTCAAGGAGCCAAGTTACATTTGTTTCAAAGGCTCCTTTCATCCTCCACTTCTGCCCTTAGTCTAAATTTGGAATAGCCCGCCTTCCTTACTCGGTCTGCGACACAGTTGCACACAAAGCCCACCTCAAGACAGCACTCTTTGGGAGGCCTTCCCAGTCAGCCCTAGTCAGTCAGTTCCTGGTCCGCCTCCGTGCTCCTGGGACACGATTTGGTCCAAGTCCTGACTTCTCCTAGGCTAAGCTCCTGGGGCTGGGAGAGCTTCCAGGATCGGGAGATGCGAGCCAGGGACACAGGGTTGAGGAGTGAGGGACAGTGAGATCTGTCCTTGGAGTGGATCACCTAGTTTCTCAGAGGAGATTAACGGTTTGGAGGACCCTTGGGCATTCCTCAACTTTTCAGGGAAGCAATGGAGAGTCTTGGAAGTCAGACCAAGAAGTTTAGCTGTAATCCGTGCGGCATAAGCTGTTTTGGAAAGTCACCTGCCTGACCATGATAGGATTTGAAACAGGAAGGGCCATACAACCCAGGGCTTTCTTTTTTTTTCTTTTTTTAATGTTTTATTTATTTTTGATACAGAGAGAGACAGAGCATGAGAGAGGGAGAGGCAGAGAGAGAAGGACACAGAACCGGAAGCAAGCTCCAGGCTCTGAGCTGGCTGTCAGCACAGAGCCCGACGCAGGGCTCGAACCCACGAACGTGAGATCTGACTTGACCTGAGCTGAAGTCGGAGGTTTAACTGACTGAGCCACCCAGGTGTCCCAACCCAGAGCTTTCTTATGTGGGTAAAGTAAGGCTCTTCACGAGCAGCAGCCACGCACAGGAGCATGGAAAGCCTATATTGGGGCGCCTGGGTGGCTCAGTCGGTTGAGCGTCTGACTTCAGCTCAGGTCATGATCTCACACCTGTGAGTTCAAGCCCCGAGTCAGGCTGTGTGCCGACAGCTCAGAGCCTGGAGCCTGCTTCAGATTGTGTCTCCCTCTCTCTCTTTGCCCCTCCCCTGCTCGTGCTCTCTCTCTCTCAAAGATAAACATTAAAAAAAAAAAAAAGAAAAGCCTTTATTTACCCCAGGCCTGGGTTCCAGGGGCCTCCTTTGTATTTACCTCTTTTTGTCTTCTCAGTCCCCTGCCTCAAGATCCTCCTCAGCAAAGGCCTGGGTCTGGGCATTGTGGCTGGGTCACTGCTGGGTATGTATCGGCTCTTCTCTCCCAGCTGTGGGGACGAGGGTGCAGGGCTGAGATGCTGTGAGCTGGGTGGGTCCCTTGACCCGAACCGGGGCTAACCTACTTCCCTCCCACGGGTGTCGGCCCCTCATCCCTGCCGTCCTCATCCTTTCTCTAGTTAAGCTGCCCCAGGTGTTTAAAATCCTGAGAGCCAGGAGTGCCGAAGGGTTGAGCCTTCAGTCCGTCGTGCTGGAACTAGTGGCATTGACGGGCACCATGGCCTACAGCATCACCAACAACTTCCCCTTCAGGTGAGGGGCCCGCCCTTTATCCCCCAGGCTGAATGCCGACAACTCTAGCGGGGCGTAGGGCAAGGCAGATGCAAGGTCAGGAACCGGCCACAATCTGGCGCTTGTCTGGGGACGTGAGGAGAGGCGGTGAGCATCTGGAGAATGCCCAGGATCTAGGCCAAGTCCATCGGGGTGAGGGCTGTTGGGAACCAGTAGGGCCGTGGAGGACAGGGAGCGACCAGATGGACGGGCCATGGGGGCTCTCCCTGCCTCATTCCAGGCCCACCTTGCTTCTTCCCAACTCTTGACTCCGCAGCTCTTGGGGGGAAGCCCTGTTCCTGATGCTCCAGACACTCACCATCTGCTTCCTGGTCCTGCACTACAGTGGACAGACTGTGAAAGGTGCTGGGAATTTACCCGGGAGCAGGGTGTGGCTCTTGGGGGCCCTGCTGGGGACTCAGGCGTGGGGAAGGAAGCTGGAGCACTGGAGAGGTTGATCGCGACTGCTTATCTCCCCGCCCCCCAGGTGGCACTTTTCTAGTGAGCTATGCACTGGTCCTGCTGTGCCTGCTGTCACCACTGACGCCTCCATCCCTAGTCACCCTGCTGCAGGCCTCCAACGTGCCTGCTGTAGTCGTGGGGAGGGTGAGTACGGGGAGGAGGCAAGGGTATCCGTGGGGGTGAGTGTGGGAAGAGTTCAGACGACCGAACAGTCTCCATTCCCCCCCCCAGCTGCTCCAGGCGGCCACTAACTACCGGAACGGGCACACGGGCCAGCTCTCCGCGGTCACGGTCTTTCTGCTCTTTGGGGGTTCCTTGGCCAGAATCTTCACCTCCATCCAGGTGAGTGCGCTTTCTGCCCCTAGAGGGCACTAAAACCTCATGCCCCAGCTCTCCGTTGAGGAGTGACGGGACCCCCGCTGTGTCTCGCCCCAGGAGACCGGAGACCCCCTCATGGCTGGCACCTTCGTGGTCTCTTCCCTCTGCAACGGCCTCATCGCATCCCAGCTCCTCTATTACTGGAACGTCAAGGCCCCCGCGAAGAAGAAGCAGCAGTAGGAGGAGCTGGCGGTGGGGGTCCGCTCCACGTTTCCGCCAGCCAGCGGCCCGGCCTCAGGGTCATTCCCACCTGCACCAGCCCGCTGGTGTGACTTGAAATCATTCCTTCCTCTGCAACCGCAAAACTCTGGAGCGTGTGTTTCCGTGGGAAATGCCGATCCTTAGGAGGGACAGGGCTTTGCTGGCAGACGCTTGGCATTGACTTGCACACTGTCCCGTGCATGTGCTACCAATTCGTTATTTTGGCTCAGATCCTTCCTACTTAGGTATTCTGGGGCCAAAGTCTGCCCTGTCCTCCGCCATCTCCCCGCGTCCCTGGTGGCCCTGGAGGCCAGAGCCTGGGCAGTGGAAGGAACTAGGGGCTTGCGGGCGCCCCCCTCTCTGAACCTGGGTGGGCCGGTCTCCAGGACCCCAGTGCTGGGCAGGGGGTGGGGACGGGGGCCGAGAATGACTCAGGCAGGGCCTCAGGGTGGGGTGAGGAGCTCCCTGCTCTGGCAGGCCCAGGCGGAAGGGAGTGGATGCTACTGGTTCCTGATGCAGTGAAGGGGAACAGAAATGGGGCAATAAAGACTCAGAAACCTGATTTAATCATAAAAACTGTGTTTGTTCTAAAAAAAACATGTTTTGGGGGGGCAGGGTGAGGGAACCGCAGCACAGGCCTCTGACCGGTGGACCAACGAGGTTCTAAGGAAGGGTTCGAAGGGTTAGCAGCCTGGGGTGGGGTGGAGGGTAGGAGATTCTGGGTGGAAAAGGAGGCTCACGCTGTTCCTTGGAGGTCCATGTCCATGAGGGTTAGAGGTGGGTCAGGGGCATGGGGGTCCCGGCCAGGGGAGGGGTGTACGCAGTGGGGGAGCCTGGGGGTAGGTAGGGGCTGTAGTGGGGGAGCAGCTCGCCCTGGAGCCTCGGGTTACTCTGAGGGAGGGAGCACGGCGACAAGGCCTCTGGTTTACAGTGGGAAGAGCTGCAAAGAGAGAGACAGTGGGGTTAGAGAGCCTTCCCTGGTTTGGGAGGAGCCGGCAGCCCCCCTCTCCGACCTCCCGACCCACGGTTGGGGGCAGGGCAGATCCGCTCCAGCAAACAGAGGCAGAACCTGTCACCCAGTACCCACCCCTGGCTCTCCGGGCCCCACTGGGCACCGCGGGTTCAGAGCCAGGGCCCAGACCGGCCTCCGAGCAGCACGGCGGCCGTGTCAGGGCACGCTCGGCGCCGGCTTGCGTGCTGTGCCTGTTTTCCTCCTTCGGGGCAGCAGGCCAGGAAGGGGCAGAGTCGGGCCTGGCCTCTCCTTGCCCCGCGGGCTGGGAGAGGAAGCAGGGTCACAGGAGGGCCAGAAGCGGGGAGGAAACGGGAAATTCAGGTAACCGTAAAGTGATCGTGTCCGGGGTGGGGGTAAGGGGGGGGGGGCTGCGGGGCCACCCCTGTCAGGCCAGGATGGAACCCTCCTCCAAGGGAAACCTGGGCCAGCAGAGCGCTCCCAGCCCAGGCTTCACGGGGCCCGGGTGGGAGGGGGTGCCCCCCGATCCACCGGGAGTGACCTCTGCGCGGGGTGTACTCGGGGCCCGGCCGTCCCCCAGCGCGCGCGCCCCAGGCACTCACCCGTAGCCAGCCGGCAGGTAGGCTGTGGAGTAGTTGGGCGGCTGGTACCCGAAGCCTCTGCTCCCCTGGGCGGTCGCGTACCCGGGCCCCCAGACAGGCCCGCCCCCAGGCGCGGCGCCGCCTCCCTGGCCGAAGTGGGGCGGCCCGGCGGCCGCGCTCTTGGTCTTGCGCCGAGGCCGGTACTTGTAGTCGGGGTAGTCGCGCAGGTGCCGGGCCCGGAGCCGCTTGGCCTCCTCCACGAAGGGCCGCTTCTCGTCCTCGCCCAGCAGCTTCCACTGCGCGCCCAGGCGCTTGGAGATCTCCGAGTTGTGCATCTTGGGGTTCTGCTGCGCCATCTGGCGGCGCTGCGCGGAGCTCCACACCATGAACGCGTTCATGGGCCGCTTCACCTTCTCCAGGGGCAGCCCCCCGGACCCCAACGGGCTGCCGTCCGCCTCGCGCTCCTGGCAGCCCGAGGACGAGTTGGCAGGAGCAGGGGGGGCCGGGGGCTCCAGGCTCCAGGCCTGGTCGTGCGAGGAGCCGGGCAGCGCCATGGGGGCGGTGGGGTGGAGGGGAGCCCTCCCCTCCGTAGCGAAACGCTGATGCCCAGGGCCGGGGTCCCGAAGACGGAAATGTCTTCCCAGGCTGAAGTCGTTCCAGAGAAACAAGGGGCCTTAAAAAGTAGACGTCGTCCCCAAGTTCAGCGTCCTTAGAATGGAGCGCCTGCTCCCGACCAATCAGGCGCCCTTTGGAGAGACAGGCGCTAAACCGGCTGCCCCGGACCCCGCACGAGGGGGTATGCGCTCTAGGGCCCCTGGAGCCCCGGGCGTCCCGGACCCAGCCCGCTGCGCCGGGGACCCGCTGCCCGTCCCTGGAGTTCCTCGGCTCAGTCGCCCGGGCCCCTCTCACCTGGCCTCAGAGTCTGTGGCTGGTGGGTGGGCCAGGCCGGGAACAGCTTTTAACCAGACTCCTCCCCACTCCCTCCCGGGAGACCGCGCCTCCTTAAGGGCGCCAGCGTCCCCCTCCCTTAGGCGAACCCAGGTGTCCCGGCCTCCCAGCCCCCAACGCTCCCCCCCTCGGGGCACCACGCCCCCTCCCCACCCAAGACCCAGATGTCAAGGCTTCCGCCCCAGGTAGCTCTGATCTAGCTCTGATCGGCTTCCCCTCCCTTCTTGAGTTTTGGCTATTTAGTCAATTATTTTGGCACAATGGGACCAAGCACCGGGGAATCAAAAGCCCTCAGGGTCCCAATTGAGCCAGGAGGAAGTTGGGAACACCCCACCCCCTACCCAAAACCCTTTCCTAGTGCCTATTGCTCCTCCATACCCCTGACCTGCCCCTGGGGCAACAAAGTCAGGCCGAGGGAGGCAGGCCGTTTTTGTTTCCTGAGTCATCCCAGCAGGTGCTCAAGTGGTGATTCAGCCCCTTGAGAAAACTTCAACCCTCCCAACTCCAGCCCCCAAAGCCTGGTTTCTCCGGGGCCTGAGGATCTGTCTCCAAACTGGAGTCTGAACGCAGGGAGCCAGCAACCCCAAGACACGCCCGCCCCAAGGGCTGAGCGGTCAGCAGTGTGGACGCCAGAGAGAAAGCCTGGACCCAGAGCAGAGAGCCAGCAGGAGTGGGGGCTGGACACCGACGTCCCAGAAGCTGTCGTGAGGGAACCCGGCTCCCCATCCTGCCCCGGGCCCAGCCCAAGCCCCAGGCCTCAGGTAATCGGATTAAGCAGCGGCCTTGGCTCTCCACTCACAGCAGAAAGGGCTGGGAGCAGTCCTACCTAGCCTGCTGTGACTCAGGGTAAAGGAGTGGCCCAGCTCTCCTACCTGCAAACCTGGGGGAGGGGAGAAGCCACAAGCCACAGGCCACTGTCCTCTGGCCGTGGAAGCAACCCCGGGCCTGGGGAACCTAGGAATGTCAGGAATTCCCAGAAGCGATCTTTGGAACCCTAGAGAAGCCAGGTGTGGAGAAACCAGAAACAAGGGCCCGGGCAAGTGAAGCCTGGAGAATCTGATGGACCAAGCTGGGCACAAGGAAGGCGCGGGAACCACAGAGCCATTTGGATTTTTTATTCTCTTTTTAAATACTGTACAGTGAAAAATAAATACGCCTTCTCATCCACCAGACAAGGTTGGTCCCCCCTCCCCTGGGGGACCTTGTCACCCCCGCTTCATACACACCCCTGGTTCTACTCCAAAACCTTCCCCATGCCTCCCACCCACTTCTACCCTTACTATCCCCGTCTTCCACAGTGATGAGGCCCCAGAAATGGGCGGTACAGGATGGGAGGAGGGATAGCAGGGGAGCCCCCCTGAACTGTCAAATCTGGGTGGATCAAGGAGCACCCCGCACCAGCAGGCGGAGAATGGGGGTGTTCAGAGAGATCGGGGCATTGGAGGATAAAGGCACATCCAGTCTGATGGGGAAGGAGAGGCTCCCCTCACCCTGGGGGTACGGGCGGACAAGAGGGAGGGGGTATGACCCTGTTACACACCCCTCCACGGGCTCCTGGAGGTTGAGGGGGGACCCAAGCTGCTGTGCCACCCCCCTCCCCCCTAGATAAGAGCAGCTCCAGCGCAGGTCAGTCGGGCCTGTGAGGCCGTGGTGTTGGGCAGCAAGCGAGATGAAGGGAGGGATGTGGGCCGGAGGTCTTATGAAACCCCGTTCACCAAACTGCCCAACTCCAGGGGGGCCGAGAGCTCCCCATTCTCTGAGGGGCCCTTAGGAAGCTTGCTGACAGAGTCTCCCTGGGGAGGAAGTGGGAAACAAAACAGGGACAGGCAGGAAGGACGACCGTCAGTGGAAATTCAGGTGAGGCATCCCTTACCATCCCAGTGCTGTGGCATCTGGCGTCCCAGGGGCTGATATCCCCCCCTCCCCCCTGCAACCGGGCCGCTCTAGGAACTCTTATGGGAGCCCAGAAGCTCCAGAACAAACCTCCCTCTGTCCTGTTCAAACTTTTCACTATTCTAGGCGGCAGTCTAGGCCCTAAACATTGCTTCCTCTGCAATGTAGCAAGCGGTCTCTCTACGAATTCCTTGCGCCCTGCCCTGGGAGAGAAAAGGAGGCGGGCTGAAAGACTTCCCGCAGGCCTACCTTCGGTCCAGAAAGGGAGTCCTCGGAGGGTTTAGTGCGCTCCAGGGGTGGCCGCTGGCGGCTCTGAGACTCTGCTCGGGAGATATAGTCAGCCACGGTCACTGCAGAGGACAGAGGACCGAGAGTTGCAGAAAGAACCAGGTGTCCAGCTCCTAGACACCCACTAAACCCCAACCTCACCCCCCACACCGTCTTCTCAGCTCCGAGGAAGGACACAGGCCCCGACGGGAGCTGACCTGGCTGACGGTCTCCACTGATGGAGCCATCAGTCCTGTTCCCACGGTTACGGCGTCGGCGGCTCCGGTTCCGACGCTGGGGTCTTGACTCGTCCTCTGTGGGGCAGAGAAAACCCGAGCCATGCACCTGACCTCTCACACCTCAGTTCCCTCCCGGCTCTACCAGGCACGGCCCTCACCTAGGCCGTTCTCCGTCATGCTGGGCCCGTCTGATTCCAGGCCTCCGTCCATGACGGTCCTGTCCTCGTCGGTGCGGCGGCGGCGGGAGCGGCGGCGCCTGGCACTTGCTGGGGGGGGTTCCCCGGGCTCTGAATCGACAGGAGGTTCTGGTTCGGAGGTGTCCAGGAGGCTGTACGGGTTACTGTCTGGATCTTTCAGCACTAGTTAGAGAAAGAGGAGGAGCTGGTCATCAGCTGTCCATCATCTTTCGGCCTACATTCTCGAACCCAGCTGTCTGCTACTAGTACCTGAACTGATAGATGAAGCGTTGTATCTTGTGGTGGGCCGGGGGGCGGGTGGGGGTCCCCTACCCCGGCCCCCAATTGGCCGCCTCCGGCTTTCTTCCCCCCGGGTCGGGGGGTCCCGGTCACCAGGCCCAGCTCGGTTGGGCTCCTCCCTCTTCTCTGACTCTGTCTCAGAAGCTGTGGACAGGTCCGAGCTGGGGCCTGAAGGACACAGCGGGCTTCAATCAGGGTCACTCGCCCCCACCCCCCTCACCTACAAGTCCCCCAGCCAACCGCATCTTCCATGTGGCCATCACCCTCCCTGGAGAGGCCCCCAGACCCCCGCCTCTCCGAGGCCCGCGGCTGTTCAGCCCCACAGCTCTTACCGTAGGCGGGGCCGCCTGTCCTCCGGCCGCGGCCGCGGCCCCCGTAGCTGCCCCCGTAGGTGCGGGTGGTGTGGAGGGAGGACGACGAGCTCTCATCGGTGGCATAGCCAGCCTTGTCACTGCCACCGCTGCCGCGCCCGCTCCCAGGAGGCCGAAAGCCCAGCCCAATCTGCCGAAGCTGTTCATCGATTTGCAGCCTCTCCAAGCGAAGCTGCTCCACCTCCTGGTTGGTGGGAGAGAGAGGAAGATACAGAAGTGGGGGGAGATGGAACATCAACACACAGCTGCCTCCTCTCAGGCTGCTCTGCCCTGGCTGTCCCCCGACACCTGAACTCTCAGGAACGCTACATGGAAGACACGAGCTAGGCAAGGAAAATCCTGCGATTCGGCCCCGCAGCCCCAAATTTCCACTCCGCGTGTTCTGTTCTACTCAGACACAAACTGGGCATCACAACTCCTGACTTTATCCACTGGCAGCCTTGGTCTCCTTGCTACCCCCAGATCTTCCCTGTCCCAGGCTTTGGGCTCGGGTACCTGCAGGTAGGAGAGATGATATTCCAGCAGAGCCTGGGCATTGCTGATATTCTCCCGGGTGCCAACAAATATGAAGGGAACCATGCCCTGCGCGGCACAGAGGACAGAGGGTTAGGAGGCTCGATGCAAGTAGTCAGTCCGCCCTGCCTCCTCCGGAAGCCCGCCCAGGGGGCTGGTTCTGGGCTCTCATCTCTTGGGGGAGACCGCAGTTCCCATCCTCCACCCTCTAGAGACCCCGGCCCACGTAGAAGGGCCCTCCAACGGCCCCGCCTACTCCTGGAAACCAGTCTGCAGGTGCAGAGGCGCCATACCTCCTCCCTGGGGTTCTTCTTGTCATTGTCACCTTCGACGCGAACCCTCACCACACCGGACTTATCCACAATCTCCTGGATCACTTTCCCGTTCTTCCCAATCACTTTGCCTGAATGAGTAAAGGAGGAATTAGGCTTTTTTTTTTTTTTTTTTTTTACAGGCAAGAAAAAAAGAATAATGGAGAAGATAAACACTTTTCCAGCTTCTATATACACATCCAGTTTAATATTCTCCTGCTGCTAAGTTTCTGGTGAGTTTTCACAGGACAAAAAGACTACAATCCCTAGAACCTGCTCTTCCATTTCCGTCACTCGTACAAGGCTGGTGGCCCTGTCCTGTGACACTGCAAGTCACAGGGAGGCGCCAGGCCCAGAACCCCTTCAGGGAATCCCACACCCTCAACTCACCAACGAGGTTCCTGGGCACCTGCACGGAGTCCTCCGAAAACTCCAGGTAGCTTCGGGCCTGTCGGCACGCCTCCGGGGTCTAGAGAGCAGGGGGAGCAGTCACTCACAGAGGGCCGGGTTCTCCAGCAGCGGTCCTCCTGCCACCCTCCGCCTTCGGACAAGTGTGCTGCCACCAAGTCCGGGAGGGAGGTGGACAAGACTCAGGCTTCTGGCTACCTCCTCACCCTCTCTCCTCTCCACCCCCGACGACCTAAGCGACAGCTGTCTTTTACTGACCTCCCCGTAGATGCGGAAAGTGCAGGTCTCTTCGCCCAACTCAATGGCGGTCACCCCAGGGACTTTGCGGGCCTGCTGGATGTTGGCACCGTGCGTCCCAATTGCCAGTCCCATCAGGTCCTCTCGCACCGTGAACTCCTCCTGGAAGGCCGCCGCCAGCTGCTTACTGGTCTGAAAGGAAAAGGCGCTGCTGGATCCGTGGCGGCGGGACCCCACACACCGTGCAGGGGACCCGACACGCGGCGTAACTTCAGCGCGAGAAAAACGCGTGGAAAGCAAGTCAGAACTACCCGGGCCCCCTGACGCCAAGCCCTGCCCAGAAGGAGTCAGGAACCTCTCATTCCACTCCTACCTTGCAGACCCCAATGCCTAGCGGGGTGAGGAGGTAAATGAGGGCTGAGTTTCGGCTGGGAGCCACAAAGCTCTGGATTTGGTCCTAACACCATCTGCTTATGTGATCCTAAACAAAACATGCTTTCTGCTAAATGATTACCCCTGACTTACCCCATTCCCAGACTAGCAAGAGGATTAAATAAAGTCGGTGAGGAAGGACCTTTCACAAGGTGAATGCAAGGGTAAGAAACTACTATCAACTTAACCAAACTACTATCAACTCCCAAAGTAAAACCCAACGAGTGGAGTAGAAAGCAAGGGCTTGAAAAAGCAGGAAAGAAGCCGTAAACACAATACCTCATTTCACAACCAACCCTTAGAGAGACACCTGGGTACAAGAGCAGGAAGACAGGGAAGATTCTAGAAGAGAGAATCCTAGGTAGGAAGCCCCAAACAGGAGAGATGTCTAAAATGGGACATTTCCGATCGCAGTCCACTACTTCCTACTTCCACGAGGGACGAGGCTGTGCTGCAGCAAGGACTTACACGAGGCAGAGAGAGAGAGAAAGGGAGAAAACAGGCACTACACGGGGTATTCAAAATAAGACAGGGAGGGAGAGGATTTACAACCGTCCTCTGAACAAGTTGCCAAGGGTTTTATTTCTTCAGTGGCCTGATGGGTACAAGGGCACTCATATATTTTTCCTTTACAGTCCTTGTTTCAAAATAACTTTTTTAAAAAGAGGGCAAAATCTCTCAAAAACAAAGACATGCTCCTATTCTTTTTCTTAATGTTTATTTTTGAGAGAGAGAGCACCCACACATGGTGGATGGGTAGAGAGAGGGATGGGACAGAGGATTCAAAGCCAGCTCCGCGCTGAGCAGAGACTGATGTGGGGCTCAAACCCACAAACCTTGAGATCATGACCTGAGCTGAAGTCCAATGCTTAACCAACTGAGCCACCCAGGGCCCCCCCCCTTTTTTTTTTTTAAGTAATAAGCTCACATCCAATGTGAGGCTTGAACTCACACTCCTGATAGAGAGTCAGATGCTCTACCAGTTTAGCCAACCAGGCACCCTGACTTAAGACCTTGCACGGATGGCTAACTTGAGTATCCAGCACGCTTTTCTACACCCATCAGTACAGCCAGGTCCTAGGAGAGTTGAAAAGTCTACGTTCGGTCACCAGAGAATCTGCTCCCTGGGCCCTGGAGCAGACAGAATTTGTATCATCTGGGGGAAAAGGTTAATTTTTAACTGCACAGTGCCATGAGCAGCACCCCTGCACAAGTGACAGACTACCAGCATTTGCTCAGGCCCAGAGAGAAGCCTCCCCCAAGGATCAGTTCTCTTGTTTAGGACGGCATACTACCTAAGAAAAGGGAATCTGACCATAAGGTACCAGAACTGAAGAAGACCTTGTAGAAATATTCTAGTCTACCTATCTCATTGTCACAGAGAGAAAGCACACAGAAATCAAATGATCTGCCAAAAGTCAATATTTGACAAAACAAGACTTGGGGTTTCAAGTCCGGTGGTCTTTCCAGTGTACAAATGGTTCTCAAATACGCCCTGCAAAGCAGTCTGATTCCCAGAGGTGGATCTGGGGGAGGCCCGTGGAGTCAGAGCCACACCCCCTCTTCTACTTTTAGACAGAGCTGCTCTGATTGATCTGTTTTATGCACCGTGTTTTCAAATAACACTTCGCTTGATCAAAGGGTCCCACGGTTAAGAGAAAAGTTCAGGAACAACTGTACTATCATTAACAGGATGGAGCTCTGCCACCTGGAGGAGTCTGGGGTAAAACAGCAGACACAGGTTTAATGGCCCAGAAAGACCGTAGTCTTCCTATTTTGTAAATACAAGAGCACGGGTGAAGGACAGAGGCAGAAGCGAGGAGGACAATACCTCCACAGGAAAAAGTGGAGCCAGAACTTACCTCTAGGTGTTTGGTGGCTTCTTCGTTGCGGGACATGAGTAGCAGTTTGGTGCGCAGGCTTCGAAAATGCATGTCACCCAACAGGGACGCCCGCTTCACGGGAGCCTCTGTGGTCGACTGCGAAGAAACCGATGGAAAAGCCATTAAAAAAGAGTGAATACACACGGGGAGGCCAGGGGCTGGGAAGCAGGGTGCCTGAATATCTAGGACAGGAGTTAAGAAATGAAGCTAGGGAAGAGGAAAATCACTGTCCGTCTCACAAGGGCCTACTCTGGGTACCGAGGGGCCATGATCATAGGCAGCAAGCAGAGCTGCGAACCATACAGTCTATATTTGAGTCCTAATACACAAGAAAGAGTCCAGCCCAGATGGCAACACTATGGATAAGTTAAAAAAAAATAAACTAAGGTCCTACATGAGGGAGACTACAGAAACATGGGCTACCTGGGCCCACAGGGGTCTGAACAATAAAGTCTCCTTTGACAAATAAATACAAGCATCTCCAAGCACCTCCCTTTCCGCAAAGGAGTTAAAAAGATAGAAGGAAAAACTGTTGTAAGGGCTTACGTGAAACTCAGGCCAAATAACTCACCAGAATGAAGAGCTCACTATTTGTGATGTTAAGAAAGATGCAGTTCGCTCCCAGCGCTTTCTTGAACTCTTTATGGACGTTTTCATTGGAGCAGCTGCAGAGGGAGAGGAACACGCTCAGAGGAGAGGGAGGGATGACACAAAGGAGAAGAGAGGAAGGACTGAAGTAAGCGAACAGGGATGGAGAGAGGAACTGGGGGCAAGAAGGGCTCTGGAGAAGGTGCTCAGGAAGGGGTGCTGGGAGAAATCAGGGCGGAGGGGAGGACTGCTGAGGGGCCCCTCCCGACACCAGGAACTCACGCCTCTCTCAGATCCTCAGGCACGGCCATGGTCACCTTGAAGAAGCTGCCTTTGGTGGCAAGAGGATTGGGATTGACTGGCCGGAGCCGCTCCAGGGTGACAATCTCATTGTACGTGGCATCGCAGGCAGCATATTCGATGACATAGAACTGGCAGAAAGGAAGGAAGAAAGGAGAGGTTACGGACGACCTGGGCACCTGTCTCCCACGCCTGTGACTCCGAGTTCCGCCTGGGCAGCTCTCCAAAGGCCCCCCGGTCACTCACATCTCCCTTCATCATCCGCACCCTGGCCAGCCACCAGCCGCAAGGTTCCTGCTCGTTGGCTCGAGAATAAACCTGAAGGAAAGTTGAAAAGAAAAGAGTTACTAAAGACCATCCCAAAACATCACGAGTGGAATAAGCATCCAGACGCCTGACTGGCGCACTACACCAAGACAAAGGAAACTAGAGGAAGGAGCGAACTGAAAATCAGAGTGTGATCTGACATGCACATTTGACCACAAACGAGGAAAAGGGACTCCCCGAAACCGGGAAGCCCCTGAGAGTTCGGCTGATCACAACACTGACGGGGAACTGGGGTGTTCCACTTTGCCACAGGCCGCCGGGCTGGGCGCAGCAAGGAGCCTAGGGTACCGGTACCAGGGCAAGGAAGATGCAGAGTCCTGGGAAAAGTGGCCTCTAGAAAGGGTGGACGCCGTGGCCCTTACCTCTACCTCATCGCCTTCTGTGATCTCTTTATTATAGTCAGCTGGAGGTGGCAGCCGGACGTCCCCAAAAGGAATCTGTCTCTCACTCTGCCAGCTGCAAGGGAAACCGTGCCATGAAAGCCACTCGGGTTAATGGGGTTGCCCCTTTCTTCAGGAAGGGGTTCTTGCCTCTACTGGGCAATTTCCACCTTCCCTGGTGATCAGAGGCTCAATTCCAGGTCCTCCTCCACGTTGGTGTCTTCTGTCACTTGCTAGCAACTAAATACCAGGTCAGATGTCCCCCACCCTCATCAAATTTCAGCCTGTTCATCTCCTGGGATCCACTGAAGTTGCTCCCCGCCCCCCCAACCTCCTGGCTCTCTCCCACCTATTACATTCCTCACAGGACTCACGCCCCCTCCCCTCCACGCTCCTTCTAGGATGTGAGATTCTCTATTCCCAAGATCTTACTTGTTTTCAAAGAAGATGGTAACAGAGTCTTCATGGACATCCTTCACAAAGCCCTAGAATGGATTTTAGGATAAATGAAAAAAAAAAAAGAAAGAAAAAGAAAAGGACAATTTACCACCACTGTGGCCATCAAGGGAATGGAACAGAGACATTCAGAAACCATTACCTACAGTATTAGAAGGGGACACAATCTAAAGATAGGGCCAGAAAAAACCGGTACTGGGGAGAGAATATGAATGTTGAGGTAGAGACACAGAAAATGGTATTGGCATGGAAAAGGAGTTAGCAAAATCCAGAAATAAAAGAGGATACAGAAATTAAATAGAAGGGGGACACATCACCTGCATCAGAACAGCCTGGAAACCAATGGTCCACTACGGCTCCCACAGGGGCCTATCTGTCCACCTCCTGTTGTGCTGAGCAACTTGCCAGAGTTCAATTAAAATACCAACAAGCCTCAGCAGGGCTAAGAATACCCCATGAGACAGTGAGTGGCTGTCCTGGAACACCTAGAGGACATCAGGATCCGCCAAGAGAGAGGAGGGTCTAGCTCCCGATGCAGCAAGAGACCTGAGTGTACTTGGTGCCTCGGCGCCTGGGTCCGAAGTGAATGAATACTCAGAACACTGATGAAGTTCAAGATGATGAACATCATTTACAGAAGGAAAAATCGTGACTTAAGACACGTGAGATCCCTGAATGGCAGACTATGATGCAGTCATGAATATGAGGACAAAATTCATAGAAACCCCCAATCTTGGATCATGACATGGGAGAGGAACAGGGATGATGGAATGGTTGGTCCACTTTAGACCGTCTGTGTCCTCACCGAAGAGGCCAAAGCTGTGTGTTCAATCCTATGCTCCACATTTTCCTACTTTCTCTACTGATTTCTCTCATACCCAAAATTAGGGATTGCTAATTCTGAAAGTCTAACTGATCGATCTGTTCTTTCATAACTGAGCTTTTAGTTTCCTAAGAAACCTCTGCCTATAATCTAAGGCCACAAAGTTTTCTCATATCTCTTCCTCTGAAGTTTTTTGGATTTTGCATTTAGGCCTGTGATCCACTTTTCAAATTAAAATCTGTATATAGTGCAAGATATGATCAAAACTCATTTATTATCCATGGGTAGCCAGTTGTTTGAATACCGTTTGTTGAAAAGACCACCCTTTCAATACTGAGGTGCCTTTTCACTTTTGTTCAAAAATCAGGAAGTGCAAATTAATGTATTAATGACAGAAAGGAGAGCCATGATTGACAGGGAACTTTCGGGAGTGATGGAAATAAAATACCTTGACTGTGGTAATGGTCTGACATAGACCTATACAGATACTTAGAGATAGATGTGGATGTCAAAACTTAGACTATATTTTGAACATACGTACTTCACTGCTTATGCCTCAATAAAGCTGTTTTAAAAAATCAGGGGGTTCAAGAGGCTAACACAAGAACTATTCCTGAGCTTTGTGGGTAGGCACAAAAGCTGGGCTCAGGAGAGAACACTAACAAGGCAGACTGGTCCCCTCGCACCTCCAAGAACTGGTCAGTCACGCACATGACCGCTCCGTCGGGACAAACGGACCCAGATTTCACGCTTGCCCCCGGCTGGCCGCCCTTCCCTTCTCTCGGGATAGGACATTCTGGGGCCTCCCTAGTGTCCGAGGCGCTCAGTACTCCTGGGGCTGCCCGGCCTCTTCTTTACTTTACTCTGCCCTCCCCTCCCCTCCCCACACAGGTTATTCCCACTCTTCACTCAGCCCCATCAATACCCACGCCTACTGTTCACGCAAGCGTTCCAATGCGCTTTTGCTGCTGAGTCCCTCTTCCCTTTTGGATCCTCCTCCCATAACCACTCACACTGCAGCCCTGGCTTCTGTACTTTCCTCCCTTTATGAGGGTCTGTCTGGATTTCTAGAGACAGTTCAACCAGCCTCTTCAGCTGACTTTATCCAGTATGTCCATCTCCAAGCTTGGAAAAATAGTGAGAGAGAGCGAGAGCGAGCTATTCTCAAAACATTTAGGGATGAGACACAAGGAAGTGGAAGAGACAGAAGAGAAGCACTTGTCTCCGTCCTCTGGGAAGAAGTTCCACTCCTAGATCTACGCAAAAGGTGTAAACTAAAGCCCTCACCCGACTCTCCCCCAATCTGTCAGGGCGGCCCGCAGGCAGGAGTAGCGATCCCTGCGTTTTCCAGCTACCATGATGCCCAGGGCGGAAATGCAGCGCTCAGAAATGGAGTTTTCCCTCACATTACTCAGCAGTTCAAGAGTGTCCCACACCCGCTCTTCGACTTCTAGGGTCTTTTTCCTTCAGACATTCTCCAAAACAAGCTTTCTCCTCGACTTCACATTCCCCCCCAGTCTCTGCTCCTCAGGCTCACCCGCATCACCGTCTTTTTTCCTCCAAAGAGATCAGTGGTAGAAGGTGAGCTCCCAGTTCCGCTCGGCCCATGCTCTTTAAGAAGATAAGCAGGTGAGTCAACCTCTAGGAGGCCAACTCCAGCCAAAGAATGACTCAGACTCCGACTCAGTGGCCATGGCACATCGTGGCTTTGGCTTATAGGGCCTCGGACCAGACGGAAGAGTGCCCCAGGCTTCTAGATACTTCAGTTTCCTCCAATTACAAGATATGAAATTAGTCCTCACCTCCATCCTAGTCCTGGGCTCTGAGAGGAGGGAGCTCTAGGAGAAACGCAGGGTCTGGGTAAAAACCACAGGTTGCAGCGGAGGATGCTAAATTCCTTAAGGAAGGGGTGGAAACTTGGGATATCCAGGCAAGGCCTGGAAAGTTGGTGACTGTGCCCTGAAAGGTGAACAGACACTTATTTGGGAGAGTACAGCTCAAAGAGTAAAATACATGTAAGAGCCACCGAAAGGAAGGGCTGACGGGACAGGTACGGAAGGTAGACCCCAGACCTGAAGTTCTCCCTAACTCGGAGGTCCAACAGCAGGACCCAATTCTAAGGCAAGAGAAAGGGGCTTTCCCAAATTCATAATTCTAGAAACACTGTAAACACTGCCTAACCCGCACCAAAGTTTGCTGAGTCATGAATATTAAATCAGTAGCAAGGTCAGAACGGTAAGTATCTTTAAGGCACTCAAAGTTGAAGAAAGCTTCATCTCAATTTAGGGATTTATTGTTTTTAACTGAGCCATGGGCCACAAAATGCTAGCGTGGCCAGAACAGAAAATCCACATCACCTGGCTTTCAGCTCAACTGCAAACTCTACTTTCCGATTCAAAATATCCTCCTCCCGATTCTCCCAAGTGCATCACCGCCACGGCCCACAAAGAGGGAAAGATTCAGAGATTTTGGTCGCTCCCTTCGCATCCGTCTCACACGGTTAGTCTGAACTAGACACCAATCTTTCCCAGAGATGCTTAGTCCTATGCTTCCTAGAGCAAAAGCGAACGCCGGATCTCAATCTCAAACGCTAAGCACCACTTTCCCTGGGACCCAGAACTCGGGAGTGGGGCAGACCAGGATGAAGGACAAGACAGCAGGGGAAACGGGGCTAAAATCCTGGGAGGAAGGGTCTTTCGACAAAGGTAACGCAAAGTTTGAAGAAAAAGAAGACAAGAGACCAACGCAGTCGATCAGATTCAGAAAGGAATTGGAGGCTTTTGCCAAAGAAAACAGAAATGCTGGGGAGGCAGGCCAGGAGAAAGAGTCTCCTGTTGGAGAAGTATGCAGAAAGAATGACAGAGAGGTCAGTTGGGCGCTTCCTTCAGACTCGGAGTAAGTTGGTTCCCCGGGGAAACACGCTGGCCACAGGAGTAGGATAAGCCTCCAGCCTGGAGAGGACGGGATAAGTGAAGGGAGATAAGAGTAGCCAGAGGCACTGAATCCAGGGAAACCTGGGGAGGGAAGCGGGTACAAATGCATAGGTATGTAGGGTGGGTAAACAAAGGCGGCAAGGAACTTATCAGCTGAAGCTGGGGCAGGTACCTTCCAGTACAAGGGCAAATGCAAGACCCTTTCCAGTTAGACTGGAAGGAGAAAGTCATTTCCAAGGGCATGAAGGTGTAGAGATCCATTAAGGGAGAGAAAGGCATGAAAGGAAGCCAAAGAAAGGGGGCTCTTCTCCAGACATGTGACATTTTCAGAAGCCATCTCTGCTGTTGCTCCTCAGGGTAAAATGAAAGAAGGCGGGAATCAAAAGTCTCTGCGAGGACGGGTCCGGGCACAAAGTCCAAAGGAGGTTCAAAATCACCAACAGTGACACAAAGAGACCTTCCTGAGCGGCAAGAGGAGTCCCCCTCTGGCTGAATCTAAACGGGGGACCAAAAAAAAAAAAAAAAAAAAGTCCTGGAAAATGGATTTGGAATAAAGATGGTAGTTAAACAGAGTTGTAAGGAACCAAATAAATCCTGGACAAGGAAAGAGCTGAATGAAGACTCCCTTCTCCAAAAGAAGGCGATCAGATTCCCAAACTGAGAGTCAGCCAAAAAGTCTTCTAGAAGTGGAAAGCCTTAAGAAGATTCTTAAGGAAAACCCCTACCACCAGATTCCCCCCTTGGGCCACTGCAGACGGTGAACATGAAGCCTCCCCTCCTCGAGATGTGAAGAACCTAGAAAAACGGTCTGAAAACATCTGAGGTCAAAATGAGATGACAAAAAGAACCCCGTGGCCGTGGAGTCGCAGAGTCGCAGACCAGCCGGCCTCGGGATAAAGGGGTGGGGTGAGAGACTCGGGAAAAGATGCCACCTTACGGCTAGGAGGGAACTTGACCGGCACAACCCAGAGTGGCCGAGGTCAAAGATAGCAAATGTCATAAATGGATTCTGACCGTTTCTCCTTGGCTTGGGAGCAGAAACGTAACACGAAAGTGGGGTCAGTCTTCCAGGGCCGGGAGGCAGAGGCCTCAGTGAGGAAGATAAAAGGATCTAATATGGGCCGGCCTTCCCAAGGGGCTGATAGGGAAGAAGAAAGAGAATTCTCCATGTGCTTGGACCGTGCAGAAGGGGTGGGGGGGAGGGGAGATGTGATTAAGGTCTAAGGTAGGTCTTCTACTAGGAAACAAGAAAAGTCAATGAGAAGCTGGGAAAATGGGGTCCCGGTTGGGGGGGGGCGGACGCTGATCCAAGCACAATAATGAGCACCGATGTTCATTCTCTCCCAGTCGGGAGTTAAAGCAGGTGTAATTAATAGAGGGACCAAAAATAGGAGGAAAGGGGTGAACTTCCAGAGGTCTCCCCGGGAGGGCTGCGGGTGGGAGCGTGGGGCTAAGGTTCGAAGGGCCAGGACTTCGCTCCGGAGGCGCGATCCCGCCCCACTCTCCCCCTCCCTGGCTGGGGGGAGGGCGCCGAAGACCGGTGTCCCCGGCCGGCGCGCCGCCTCACCTTGTAGAAGGCCCCGTTGGAGCCGCGCACCTCGACGGGCAGTCCC
>NC_043716.1:2178243-2179622 GCF_006229205.1 Suricata suricatta
ATGCCTACACTAGGTTGGCTCTTCTACCTCACATACTCCTTTGTGGTGCTCGTGATTGTATTATTAAGAATTTGTCCACCGTCTGTCTTCTGCCACATGAGGTCTATGAAGCCAGAGAGTGGGTTCTGTGTCTGTCTGTGCCCACCATTGTGTACCCAGTACCTAGCACAGTTCCTGACCTGGCAAATATCAGCCGAACTGAAGGGATCAATACTCTGCAGATCAATTGACACATAGGTACGTGGTCCAGGAGAGGTCTTGGCTAGAGAGGTGGATGTTGGAATCATCGGCATATTAGTCATAGTTAAAGCTAGAATACAAAAGTAAATCTTGGGGCACCTGGGTGGCTCAGTCAGTTAATCATCTGACTCTTGATTTAACAGTTCATGAGATCAAGCCCTGTGTTGGGTTTAGGCTCTGCGCTGGCCTCGCAGAGCCTGCATGGGATTCTCTCCCTCGCCTTCTGCACCTCCCCCGTGCTTGCTCTCTTCTCTCTCAAAAATAAATAAAACTTTTTTTAAAATTGTAATGTTTTATTTATTTTTGAGAGATGGAGAGACAGCGTGAGCAGGGGAGACACAGAGAGGGAGGGAGACACAGAGCCCGAAGCAGGCTCCGGGCTCTGTGCTGACAGCTCAGAGCCCGACGCAGGGCTCGAACCCACGAACCGCGAGATCATGACCTGAGCCAAAGTTGGATGCTTAACCGACTGAGCCACCCAGGCGCCCCTCAAAATAAATAAAACTTTTAAAAAATCTCTAAAGGAAGTGTATACTGAAGAATGAATTGAGTCCATGATAGGACTCTTCTCAACTACACCACAATTTAAAGGGCCGGCAAAGGAAGAGGTGCCCTGAAGGATGTGGGAGCAGCAGTAGGTAGGGTGGCAGAGATGTAAGAGATGCTAAAGAGCCAGCAGTGCCGGTGACAAGGACAGAGAGAGCAGTTAAATGGAGCAGATTATCAATAGTACGGCCTATCAGGGGCGCCTGGGTGGCTCAGTCAGACTTCTGCTCAGGTCATGATCTCGCAGTTCAGTAGTTCAAGCCCCGTGTCGGGCTCTGTGCTGACAGTTCAGTGCCTGGAGCCTGCTTTGGATTGTGTCTCCCTCTCTCTGTCCCTCCCCTGCTTGCACTCTGTCTCAAAAATAAATTAAAAAAAAAAAAGAAAGAAAGAAAGAAAGAAAAAGGAAAAGAGTATGGGCTGTCAGACCGAAGAGTTTGAGTTTGGGCTCTGAAGCAATAGCAGTGACTGAAGTTTGTTTTAGAAGTGACACTGTCCCCAACTTCCAAGCCTCTGACACCAACAGTCCTTTTGTTTAATTTGTTCACCTGCCGTAGTCATTCTTCATTCAGGCAAAGGATGGGAGTGGGAAAAAG
>NC_043716.1:2179722-2186680 GCF_006229205.1 Suricata suricatta
GACAGGAAGCACGGGGCTGGAAGGGCCGGACCAAAGCTTGCAGGGACTGGAACATACTTAGCATCCTGGACTTTCTGCTAAGAGAAGTGGGAAGCGTTACAGGACTTTCAGCCAGCTTGCCTCTTAGTGAGATTACCCAGCTGGGCTAGGAAGGGTGCGTCAACAGAATGGCCCAGCTTGTGTTTGGACTTCTAAGTACACAGGGATTTGGGAAGAAGACCGAAAGATGGATAGATTGCTAGATGACTGTTGGATAGATACTGAAAACGGGGACTCCATGGAAGTGTACGTACTGGAAGTGGAGACTGAGCCCAGATTTCTTCCTCGAGTGGCTCTAAGAATACGTACATCCTGTATCGCCCGGCTGGCTCAGTTGTTGGAAGCATGAGACTCTTGATCTTAAGGTCATGAGTTCAAGTCCCTTGTTGGTTGTAGAGATTACGGAAATAAGTAACATTTAAAAGAAGAAGAATACATACAGCCAGGCTTCTACCTTCCAAGTGGGAGTCTGGAAAAGTCTTCTGAGTAATCTGATCAGATGAGAAAAAGACCTAAGGATACTGACATTAGGCGTTCCTCAAGGAAATGGCCTAGTGGCTCGCCCTATAGTGAAGTCCATAGCCAACACGCCTCCGTATTTGCCACAAACACACACGCGTGGACGCAGTTTCCACTTGTACCTTAGCATCCCAATCCTAAATATGAGCAGACAACCGAGGGCTGCCTGACATTTGAGGAGAGCCTCTAAAATGAAAGACTATGTAAGAAAAACTCTTTTTTAAAAAGTAGCATATCTGCAGAAAGATAAAAACACGTATCCATGAAACAACAGAATGTTTTTCAAAGGCAAAGAGCAAAAAACCAAAAAGAGCTCTTAGAAATTAAAAACATGAAAGCAGAAATAAAAATTCAACAGAAGTATTGGAAAATAAATTTTGAAAAAATCTTCCAGAGGCGCCTGAGTGGCTCAGTCGGTTAAGCGTCCAGGTTTGGTTCAGGTCATGATCTCGTGGTTCATGGGTTCCAGCCCCGCATCAGACTCTGTGCTGACAGCTAGCTCAGAGCCCAGAGCCTGCCTCAGATTCTGTGTCTCCCTCTCTCTCTGACCCTCCCCTGCTCACGCTGTCTCTCTCTCTCTCTCTCAAAAATAAATAAAACATTAAAAAAAATCTTCCAGAGGGGTACCCAGGTGGCTCAGTTAGTTGAGCGACCATCTGACTCTTGATTTTGGCTCAGGTCATGATCCCAGGGTCATGGGATTGAGCCTCAAGTCAGTCTCTGCACTGAGCATGGACCCTGCTTAGGATTCTCCCTCTCTCTCTCTCTCTCTCTCTCTATCTATCTTTCACTCTGCCCCCTCTCCTACTTGCACTCTCTTTCTAAAATTATTAAAAAATTAAAAGAAATCTCTCAGAAAGTTGAGCAAAAAATGTAGGAGATGGGAAAAATGTTAAAAATATATAAGAAAATTAAAGAACTATTCCACGGGATTCAACATCTGAATAGTGAAAGTTCCAGAAAGAGGTAACAGAAATATGGAGGGGAAGAAATTGTGCCCAACAAAAACTTTTTGTAGTTTTTCTTTAAGTAATCTCTACACCCAGTGTCAGGCTCAGACTCACGGCCCTGACACCTTGAGATCAAGAGCGGCATTCCCTTCCAACGGAGCCAGCCAGGTGCCCCAAGGTCCCAACGCATTTATCTCCCAAGTACTTTTTCTGAAGAAGCTCCATGAAAATAAACCAAGGAAAAGATGAAGAGACGGATCCCAGGAAACAGGGTATCCACCCAAGAGAGAGGCAAAGGGAATCTGCAAGATGGGTGTCAGGGGCGCCTGGGGGCCTCAGTTGGTTGACCATCTCTTGGTTTCGGCTCAGGTCATGATCTCATGGTTTGTGAGGTCGAGCCCCACTCTCTCTGTGAGTCTCTCTCCCTCTCCCACTGCCCTTCCCCCACTCTCTCTCTCAAAATAAATAAAAACATAAAAAATATATATATATATATGGGTGTGAAGGGAGATCCAACAGGGAGGCCTGAAGATCAGCCTCTTTCTGCCGGAGCAGGTCTAAAGTCTGTGAGAAAATTCTTCAAGTGGAAGAGATCAAATTCCTTACATGTTTGTACATCCTTAGAGCACATTAACACAACTGAAGGAGAATCTGGGGGTGCAGTACACAGAAAACTAAGCAAACAAACAAAAAGGAAGCAAGTATTAATTCCGGAAACACGTAAATGGTTCCGGAAAGATCCACATTGGCTCAATTGTGAGGAGCCTTTGCATAATCATGACAGTGTAAACACCCCACAGGTCCATCCAGAATTATGACGACATGTCGGAAGCATGGGAGGCTGGGAGTTTGGGGTGGGGGTGGGGACAGAGAGTTAGCAGCAGAAAGTCAGTGCTCAGGCTAGAACAGAGGCATCTAGAATTCCAACATTTGCGTGCTATTTTTAATCTGACATATACAGATGAGTCCAAGGCAAAACAGAAGACAAAGCAGTGGTCTTCCAAGAACCCTGGGAGCTGTAAGGCCACTTTTTTCTATCAGGCTTAGAGAAGTATTTGACTCTTTGAATAGTATCAAGTAGGGGCGCTTGGGTGTGGCTCAGTTGGTAGAGCAGCTGATGTGGGCTTGGGTCAGGGTCTCAGGGTTGGGAAGTTCCAGCCCCGCATCTGGCTCACCGCTGTTCAGCGTGGAGCCTGCTTTAAATCCTCTGTCCCCCCCTCTTTGCCCCAACACGCTGGCGCTCTCTCGCTCTCAAAAATAAATTTTAAAAAACATTTTAAATAAATAAATACGTAAAATGTATATCTATGATAAAAAAAAATACTGAGGTGCCTGAGTCACTCAGTTGGTCGAGCGTCCAACTTTGGCTCAGGTCATGATCTTGCGGTTTGTGGGTTCGAGCCCCACGTTGGGCTCTGTGCTGACAGCTCAGAGCCTAGATTCTGCTTTGGATTCTGTGTCTCCCTCTCTCTCTGCCCCTCCCCTGCTTGTGCTCTGTCTCTCTAAACTAAAAAATAAAATAATAATTAAAAATATTATTAATAGCCTCGTGGAAGGGGGCATTCCAGGAAGGGGCTGGGAGGTCGGTTAGGAGGCTCTGGCAACTTTCAGAGCGGTGATAGCGACGTGGAGATTTGAGAGTTGTTTTAACGATCCCCTCTCTATGCTCCCTTTAAAAAGCCCTCCTCCCGGGTGGCCTCCCCTCTGTCCTCCTTGCTGCGGCCAGAACCCGGGCCCTTATCACCTCATACCAATCAGCCCCAGCATCTAATACAGTCACCTCGCAGGAGGGTAATACAGTGGTGAGTGGGCAGGAGCCCAAGGTCGGCTGTGGCTGCAGCACAGACCGAGGCTGGAGTGTAGACATCCTGCCAAAACCGGCCGAGAGAATGACACGAGAAGCGTGAACTCCAAAAGCAAAGGCAAAACAAGATGGCAACAAGAGAAATTTCAGAAATGTTAAGTTTCCTAGTTTTTGCCCTTTTCTTCTGCATTAAATTTTTAAATTTTATTTATTTATTTATTTTGAGAGAGAGAGAGAGAGAGAGCAAATGCAGGTGAGGGGCAGAGAGGAGAGGCAGAATCCCAAGCAGCAGAGCTGGATGCGGGGCTCGAAAAGATCAACATACCTTTAAAAGATCAAGAGTTGGTCACTTGACCCACTGAGGCACCCAAATGCCCCTGCATTAAGTTTTATTTATGTATCCTTTTTTGAAGAAGAAGAAGATACCTAGCATGGCGGAAATTTCAGGAAATCCAAAGTGGCAAGTGGGAAAAGCTGTCCCCTGGCCACCCAGACCCCCTCCTCAGAGACAACATCACTCTCTGTGTGTTCGTTTATGCAGCTCTCCAGAAATGATGCACTCTAATGCAACTGAAATTTAAAAACAGCCCCATCACTAGACAAATTGATTATACTCCACAGATATAAATCCCTGTCAGCTTGAGATGAGCCAAACACACGAGGCTGGATTCTTCTGGTTCCCAGGTGGAGGAGGGGTTGGCCAGCGTTATTATCGCTTGATCAAGATTGTCCTAAAGGTCCATTTGCTCTAAATCGGTTTTTTTTTAAATTTTTACTGTTTATTTATTTATGAGAGTGAGACACAGCATAAGCAGGGGTAGGCCAGAGAGAAAGGGAAACACAGAATCCAAAGCAGGCTCCAGGCTCTGAGCTAGCTGTCAGCAGAGCCCAACATGGGGCTCGAACCCATGAACTGTGAGATTGTGACCTGAGGTGAAGTCAGACACTCAACCAACTGAGCCACTCAGGCGCCCCTCTAAGTCGGTTTTAAGAGCCCCAAACTGGCATCATTCAAGGAGAATTGAGCCCCTGATGTGTTCTCTTTGGCTGAATTTTTTTTTTTGAGATTTTATTTTTAAGTAATCTCTACACCCAACGTGGGGATCAAACTCAAGACCCCGAGATCAAGGGCTACACGCTCCTCAGACTGAGCCAGCCAGGCACCTTTTTTTTTTGAAGCATCCTTTTTCTTTTAAATTTAGATTTGAAGATAGATCTTCAATTTTTTATTTATTTTTTTAATGTTTGTTTCTTTTTAAGAGAAAGAGAGAGAGAGCAGGACAGAAAGAGAGACAGAGACAGCGACAGAATCTGAAGCAGACTCCAGGCTCTGAACTGTCAGCACAGAGCCCCACACGGGGCTCGAACACACGAACCATGAGATCATGACCTGAGCTGAAGCTGGACTCTCAACCAACTGAGCAACCTGGGTGCCCCAGATCTCCAATTCTTTACATTTCCATATTAGTCCAGAGTTTCTGTTTCTTCCAATGCCTCATCAACAAAAATAATAATACGGCATCAACAAAAGTGAGGACAGATGTGTTTAAAGGCACAGGAAGATGGTTCTGATATACTGTTAGAAACTACACTACCCCACCTCTACTCACTTAACTACTCACGTGTATATACGGACATTGAAAACTCGGAAGAGTTGATACTAGAGGATTAATAATAGTTACGTAAGTGAGACTACAAATTCTACTTTTTTTTTTTTTTTAGTGAAGCCCAACATGGGGCTTGAACTCACAACCCTGAGATGAAGACCTGAACTGAGATCATGAGTCAGATGCTCAACTGAATGAGCCACCCAGGAGCCCCTATGAATTCTATTATGAACATTCCAAATTTTCTACAGGAAACCCGCGTTACCTGTGTAAGAAAACATAAGAAAGCAAGACATGGCTTGTGTCCTTCCTTGTCTTCGTGGGTCCTTTGGTTTTGCTGAACTGAAAATACGGACCTTGTGACTTTGGATTAAAAGAAAAGCGCTCAAGAGCTGAACTGATTTTTTTAAGTTGAGGCAACTGGTCCTTCCCAAGGCCCTCAAAATACCACCAGCAGGTGGCAGCCTGCTCCATTTGTCCTGCACGGTGGCATCCAGACACTGGAGGCCTTTGTCTGGGTCCCAAATGTGACACACAAGCCTGATGTCAGCCCAAACTTGGGCCAAGCTGGCCCTTTGCTCTTCTTGTCTCTATTCCGCAGCCCAGAGCCAAGACTGGGGCCCACTGAGGGTGAGTGGGAGCCCCCTCGGGCCCACCTGTGCCCCCGGCAGCAGCCTCCCGTAACCAGAGCACGCGGGAAGCCTCCTGAAGTCGCTGGAGCTTTATTGGACCATCAACTGCTATATCAGCACCGCATCAGGATACAATAATTCTCATTTATTTCTCATCCTCACCCAGGAGGCGGAAGGGCCTCTCCCTCAATTCTGCTCTTTCCCAGACTTCCGATTTGGTGACTCCCAACCTCTCTTCCTTCAGGGTGGCCCTTGTCCGTGGGGACAAGTCTCTGAGGAGTGCTTGAGCAGGTGGGGGGGAGGCCAAAGAGAGAGACGCCCAAGGATTGGCATCACTTTCCTGCCAACTCCCTCATCGCCTTTTCTTCAAAGCGAAAGGAGTGCCAGCCCTCAGCTTCGGTCAGGTCGCGGGCTCCTAGGGCCTTGTACAAGTCCATGGCCCTCTCGTTCCAGTCCAGGACTGCGAGGCGCAGCTGGGAGCAGCCCCTTTCCAGGGCCGCCTGTGGGAGAAGACTTACTCATCCTCTCAAACAGGAGCAGACTCCTGTCATTCAGCCCAACAATGGGGTTCCTCCCAAACATGCTTGCTTTTCCAGCCGCCCCCCCCCCCCCCCCCCCCCCCCCCCCCCCCCCCCCCCCCCCCCCCCCCCGCGGCCCCATCCCTCTCCTCACCTCAGCCACTTTTTTGATTAATTTGGAACCAATCCCCTGACCTGTTGCGGAAAAAGATTGTTTCAGTTGAAAGGGATCCCAAAAGGCCATAAGGCTGGGATTAAGGGGCAGCAGATGCTGGTGGGTCTGGATTGATTTCCTACCACCCCAGCCTCAGCCCCCCTCCCCCCCAGCCCTCCCCATACCCCGATATTCGGGCTTCACATAGATGTCTTCCAAATAAACGCTGCGCCCTTTCCACGTGCTATAGATGAAGTAGTACAACCCGTAGCCCACCGCCAGGCAGGGCCCTGAGGAGGAGAGAGGAACACAGGGCTCAGGCCCCTGGGCCCCCGAGGGCGACCTCTGAGACGGACAGGCAAAGGGGAACCTCCCGGCTCCAGGGGTTCTTACCCTGTGGCTCCCTCCCGGCGGGAAGGAGTTCGGCCACGAAACAGTGATAGAAAGGATTCTCTCCGAAGCCATCTGCTCTCAGGGCTGCGGAGAGCAGAGTCGTGGTAACGAGAGCAAAAAAGCCTGGGTGCGCGCCAGGCCTGGGAACCCATCCCTCGCCTCCTCCCCAGCCTCCATCGGGACGTGGGTGCTGGGCCCCCACCTTCCTCACTGATCTTCACCTGGTCCGAGAGTTTCTCGTACTCGGCTAGTTCCTAGGGTGTGGGGGACAGAGGCTGGGTCAGGGCAGGGCCCCCCCCCCCCGGGGCGCGCCCCTTCCGCGGAGGCCCACCCTCCCCGCCC
>NC_043716.1:2186780-2188256 GCF_006229205.1 Suricata suricatta
TAACCACGGTAGACCGACCTCAGAATCACTGTATCGGTTCTCTGGGCTTGTGAACACGCCATTCCCCTCTCTGAAATGCTGTTCTCTTTTTCCCACTCCCATCCTTTGCCTGAATGAAGAATGACTACGGCAGGTGAACAAATTAAACAAAAGGACTGTTGGTGTCAGAGGCTTGGAAGTTGGGGACAGTGTCACTTCTGAAACAAACTTCAGTCACTGCTATTGCTTCAGAACCCAAACTCAAACTCTTCGGTCTGACAGCCCATACTCTTTTCCTTTTTCTTTCTTTCTTTCTTTCTTTCTTTCTTTCTTTCTTTCTTTCTTTCTTTCTTTTTTTTAATTTATTTTTGAGACAGAGTGCAAGCAGGGGAGGGACAGAAAGAGGGAGACACAATCCAAAGCAGGCTCCAGGCACTGAACTGTCAGCACAGAGCCCGACGCGGGGCTTGAACTACTGAACTGCGAGATCATGACCTGAGCAGAAGTCTGACTGAGCCACCCAGGCGCCCCTGATAGGCCGTACTATTGATAATCTGCTCCATTTAACTGCTCTCTCTGTCCTTGTCACCGGCACTGCTGGCTCTTTAGCATCTCTTACATCTCTGCCACCCTACCTACTGCTGCTCCCACATCCTTCAGGGCACCTCTTCCTTTGCCGGCCCTTTAAATTGTGGTGTAGTTGAGAAGAGTCCTATCATGGACTCAATTCATTCTTCAGTATACACTTCCTTTAGAGATTTTTTTAAAGTTTTATTTATTTTGAGGGGCGCCTGGGTGGCTCAGTTGGTTAAGCATCCAACTTTGGCTCAGGTCATGATCTCGCGGTTCGTGGGTTCGAGCCCTGCGTCGGGCTCTGAGCTGTCGGCACAGCTCCCTCTCTGTCTCCCTCCCTCTCTGTGTCTCCCCTGCTCACGCTGTCTCTCCATCTCTCAAAAATAAATAAAACATTACAATTTTTAAAAAAGTTTTATTTATTTTTGAGAGAGAAGAGAGCAAGCACGGGGGAGGTGCAGAGGGAGAGGGAGAGAATCCCATGCAGGCTCTGCGAGGCCAGCGCAGAGCCTAAACCCAACACAGGGCTTGATCTCATGAACTGTTAAATCAAGAGTCAGATGATTAACTGACTGAGCCACCCAGGTGCCCCAAGATTTACTTTTGTATTCTAGCTTTAACTATGACTAATATGCCGATGATTCCAACATCCACCTCTCTAGCCAAGACCTCTCCTGGACCACGTACCTATGTGTCAATTGATCTGCAGAGTATTGATCCCTTCAGTTCAGCTGATATTTGCCAGGTCAGGAACTGTGCTAGGTACTGGATACACAATGGTGGGCACAGACAGACACAGAACCCACTCTCTGGCTTCATAGACCTCATGTGGCAGAAGACAGACGGTGGACAAATTCTTAATAATACAATCACGAGCACCACAAAGGAGTATGTGAGGTAGAAGAGCCAACCTAGTGTAGGCAT
>NC_043716.1:2188356-2193977 GCF_006229205.1 Suricata suricatta
GCCCCCGCCAGCCAATCCGCTGGCAGAGCAGGCACGCCCCGCCGGGCCTAGCCCTGCCCCCCCACCGCGGGCCCCGTGACTGGGCCCCAGGGCAGGGGTCAAGGCCGGACTGCAGACTCCCTCACTGTGGTTGCGTGGGTGCTGGGTGTCCCGGCCCCTGTGTTTGAAACCCCACGGATCAAAAGTCACCTGCCGCCTGGCCCTAAGCACCTCCCCCCCACCCCCTACTCCCGACCCGCTCCATCTCTGAGAGTTGTTTCTTAGGGGTCTTGAGGGGCTCCGAATGTTCCTTCTCTCCGGAGTAGTGGTGTTCCAACACGGGTCAGGGAGAGGGTGATGAATTTCTATCGGTACACGGTGAAACCTTGCAACAAATGGGTAAGAAAAGATAATGCAGAGCGGGGGCCGGCCTGGGCCTCTTCTTAGTAGCCGATAAATCACACGCAGGGACAGTACCTCCCGCTGAGGGGAGCCTCACAGGCCTGGGAAAATAGTGAGGGAGGAGCTCAGGGCAGATACCAGGCCCTGTGTTTGCAGAACAAGTAGGTATTATTTTTCACATTTTGTGAGCGAGGGCACTGAAGGACCAGGGTGGAAGGACTTGCCCAGAGTCACCCAGCTAGATATTTGCTATTCCACGTTTCATCTGTAGTTCTTTTTTTTTTTTTTTTAATGTTTATTTACTTTTGGGGCGAGGGAGGGGCTGAGAGAGAGAGGGAGACACAGGATCCCAAACAGCCCCAGGCTGACAGCAGAGCGCCGGAGGTGGGGCTCAAACTCACCAATGGTGAGATCAGGGCCTGAGCCAAAGTGGGATGCCTAACTGTCCCAGCGCCCACCCCTCAGCTGTTGTTCTGACCGAGCAAGGATGATGCTTGCGGTGTCAGGCCGGTCTGACTCAGGTCAGGCTCTAGGAGGAGAGAGGGAAACTGGGTATGGGGTATCCAGTGCCTGCAGTTTCCCAGTAGGGGGAGCGGAGTGGAGGAACTCTGTCCCTCCCCCATTTGTCCAGCGAAGGGGGTGGAGGGTCAGTGCCCCGTCTCCTGCCCCGCTTCTTTCCCCCGGGGCAACCTTTAACCCAACACCAACTGGCTGTCCTCAACACATCTCCCCAGAGTGATCTGAGCCACTGACAGGATCGCGCCTGATTATGGAGAACAGAGTCCCGCTGGCCACATGGCCTCGGCTGGTGCCGCTGCTGCTGCTGCTGCTGCTGCTGCCTCACAGCCACCAGGTACTGGCCCGAGACCCAGTCCCTCCATTCAGGTGCAAGATTGTGACAACGTGCTCAGCCCACGTGCGCGGTGAAATGAGCTACGCTTTGGCACTGCCCTCTTCCTTCCTTTCTTCTGCTTGTGCAATAGTAGCCGTGTGCCTGGCCTGCGTCGCTGGGTCTCTGGCGTCCCTTCTTGGTTCCACCTCCTTTATTTTCTCTGTCTGACAGAGGATCCAGGACTCCCCTGCTGTGCACCTCAGCAGTGGTTCAGGACAAGAGCCTATTGCCGTCATGACCTTTGACTTCACCAAGATCAGGAAGTATGAGGTTGACATAGCCCCTTCACCTGGTCCCCTGAGCCTACGTTCCGTCCCTCGGATCTTCCCTTTGTCCTGCCTTTTGTCCCCACAGGGCATACCCTGCACACCATCTTTCCTTCTGTGTCCTTCCAGAACCTCTTCTTCCTTTGAGCTTCAGACCTGGGATCCAGAGGGAGTGATATTTTATGGCGACACGGACCCCCAGGAGGACTGGTTTATGCTGGGACTTCGGGATGGCAGGCCCGAGATCCAAATGCACAATCGCTTGGCCCAGCTGACGGTGGGCGCTGGGCCCCGGCTGGACGATGGCAGGTGGCACCAGGTGAGCTGGCTCTGGGCCCGACCTGGTCCGCGGAAGGGGTATGGAACCGGGTTCGCGACATACCCCTTAGGGCTGTGGTCTTCTTTAATCCACAACAAAACCCCCACTGGTCTCTGTTTTTTTCAGAAGGGGGTTCAAGGCTCACGTGCTGAGTGAGCCAAGGATGCTAGCTGTCTCCACAAGGCCATGTTCTTCCCGCCGCACTTGGCTGCCTCTGCAGACAGTGGGGGAGGCAGGCCTCAGGGGCCTCTGATTGGGCTTCGCTCCTCCCTGCAGGTGGAAGTGAAGGTCCTCGGGGATTCGCTGCTGCTGAGCGTGGATGGGGAGGAGGTGCTGTGCCTGAGGCAGGTCTATGGGCCTCTGGCCATCACATCCCAGTCCTTCATGAGGATTATACTGGGGGGGCTGCCATTGGCTCCCTTCAGTCTCCGTCTGCCGGTAACGACATTACAGGGTTGGGGACTGACCACAGCTGGTGAGATGGTGCTGGCTGGGGGACCACGGGGGTCTAAGTCCACACTTTAAAGGAGAGGGGACATCATCATAGCTTCATGGGAGAGGCCAAGGGCTTGTGTCTCAGAGGGGGATAAGCTGAGTGTGGAGAGGCCCGGATGGGTGCTCGGATGTCTTGATTGCCACATCCCTGCGTCTTCCCTTCCCTGCACCGGCTCCAGCTGGTCCCCGCCCTGGATGGCTGTCTGCGCCGGGACAGCTGGCTGGACCAGCAGGCCCAGGCCTCGGTGTCCACCCTCAGTAGTAGCCTCAGGAGCTGCAGCGTGGAGTCCCAGCCAGGCACGTTCTTCCCTCCAGGGGCTCGGGCCGAATTCAGTCTCCGAGGTAAAGGCGGGTTTTCGCTCCGTGGCCAGCTCCGTGCCCTGTCTCCCTTCACCAATGGTTGTCTCCGTCCATGAGTTCCCAGCCTTGAGTCCTCAGGAGGATCACTTTTCCCCCCAGACCTGCCCCAGCCTCATGCAGAGCCCTGGGCTTTCTCTCTGGACCTGGGACTCCAGCTGGCAGCCGGCTCTGGCCGCCTCCTTGCCCTTGGGAGCCCAGAAAACCCTCCTTGGCTCAGTCTCCAGCTCCAGGATCAAGTAAGAGGGGGTGCTGCCTACATTCAGCGGAGCCTGGAAGTAGCAGGGGGAAAGGCAGACCCCAAATTGTCAATATCAGGAAAGCTTAAGGTGGGGGCAGGGACACATCCCGAAGCTGCCCACAACAAGCAAATGGCATTTATTTATTTAGATTAATTATTTCATTTTACTTGTACTTTTTTAAAGATTTATTATTTATTTTAGAGAGTGAGAGAGAACATGTGCATGTACATGTGCTAGCAATGGACAAGAGCCGAGAGGCGGAGAGAGAGAATCCTCAGCAGGCTCCATGGTCGGCGAGGAGCCCACCACGGGGCTCGATCCCACAATCCTGGGATCATGACCTGAGCTGAAATCAAGAGCCGGATGCTCAACTGATTGAGCCACCAAGGCACCCCAAGAATTTATTTTTTTTAATTTTTTAACATTTATTTATTTTTGAGAGACGGAGCATGAGCAGGGGAGGGACATAGAGGGGGAGACACAGAATCCAAAGCAGGCTCCAGGCTCTGAACTGTCAGCACAGAGCCCAAGGCAGGGCTCAAACTCACCAACCGTGAGATCATGACCTGAGCCAAAGTCGGGCTGCCCAGCCAACTGAGCCACCCAGGCGCCCCAAGAACTTATTTTTAGGTAATCTCTACACCGAACATGGGGCTTGAACTTACAGCCCCAAGATCAAGAGTCGAATGCTCTGCCAACTGAGCCAGCAGGGTGCCCTGACAAATGGCTTTTATTTGGATTGTATTTCCTTGGGATCCGTGTGGTTGTAGGGAACAGCAAGCCAGGAAAATTGGGGCAGCATGTAGGGGGCGGAAATGGTTGGTAGACAGAAGGCGTGGCAGCTCAGAGGCCCCGTGGAGGCAGCAAGAGGCGGGGCCCCAAGGGGTCCAGGCAGTTCGTTCTTTCCTCCCCCAGTCACGTCCCTGTTCCATTCGCTCTGCAGAAAGTGATACTGTCCTCTGCATCAGGACCGCCGCTGCATCTGCCTCTGGTCTTGGGACCCCATCTTCAGCTGAAGCTGACCACGTCTGGGGTAATCCTGAGCCAGGGACCTGAGAAGGAGATCCTTGCCCTGCCTCTCTTGGGCCCTGGCTCTCTCCTCAACCTCTGGGGCCAACCCCAGGGGCGCCTCTTCCTGGGGGCCCTGCCAGGTATGAGAGTCCCATGGGACACCATTGGGATCAGCCAGAGGGAGAGGAGAAAGCAGCGGAGGGCAGTTACTGGGGAAAGCAAACTTCTGGGAGGGAGAGAGGGGATAAACAGCTGGTGGGAGGAAGTGCTCTAGAAAATTCAGGTCAGAGAGCTCAGGTGGGGAGGAGAATTGTGGGCCAGGCTGCCCTAACGACCCCTCCGTGCCCCCGCCCTCTAGGAGAGGCAGCTTTGGCCTCCTTTTGCTTGGATGGCCTCTGGGCACAAGGCCAGAAGCTGGACATGGACCAGGCCCTGAGCAGAAGTCAGAACATCTGGACTCACAGCTGTCCCCGGAGCCTAGGCAATGACACGAACACCACCCATTAAACCCCCACGGGAGTACCCCCTTGAATGTCACTCATTCATTTATTCAACACGTCTTTACTGGGTATTTGCAACATATGAGGCACTGAGCAGTGGGCTGAATTGGTGACTAAACGCCCCCCCTTGGTTCCTGCCCTCTTGCTGCCCACAGTCCCCTGGGGGGGGAGGTCTCCTTCCCAGACTAACAAGTACGTGGATAATTGGAAACTGATAAGCCTTGTAAAGGGAACTGTAAGAGCTAGGAGACCAGGGGCCTTAACCTAGTCTGGGGGTCAAGGTCAGCTTCCCGAGGAAGGAAGCGGGGACTTCTCCGGCTGGGAGTCCAGCAGCACCCACAGACAGACACACATGAGCGCACCAGATATGGGTCACTTCCTGGGAACCGGGAGCCCGCCTCCTTCCCCAGCCTGTGGGACTTCAGCTTTCCCCTCGCTGTGGCTGCGCTGGTCTGGAGAGAGGTCTGGAAGGAAGGGAAGAAATGGAATCCTGCTACTCCCTTAGCTGGGCCACTGCTGTGCCAGGAAGGAGCAGCAGGGGGCATGAGAGAGCCATCGAGGGAGGGGGGGCAGGGGCTGTGGGGAAAGGGGTGGAAGCTGCAGGGAGAAGGAAGGAGGGAGTGGGGCAAAGGGCGAAGCTGCCTGCGTCTCCCCTTGTCTTGCTTTGGTCCACTTGCCTCGTTCCCAGACGAATTTGTCTCTGCTCCATCAAACAAGAGCCGGTTTATGCTGGTCCCAGCTGCGAAAAACAGACTCAGGACTATCTCGGCCTCACAGAACGTGGTGACCCAGTCTTCTGCCCCTTCCCCGCACCTCTGCAGAATCTTGGTGTCCCAGCCCCCACTTGGGGCCCTCCGGAGCACCCCCACACACCCGGTGCTCCATTCTTCATCCTCTAGAGAACTGTTAGCCCATCCCCCATCTCCACGACCCATGGGGGTCCCAGCGTCCCCGCCTCCTGGCTTCTTAAAAGGATTTTCCTACCAGTCACCCCGGCAACAGGGTGAGTCACTCATTGGACCCATCATCCCCTTCTGCAGGGATCAGCCGGGGCCTAAATGACCCCAGGGTAAGGAGGTTCCAGGAGAGTCTCTGGGGTGGAAGACGAAAAGCCTAGACTTCTTGAACTCTCCCAATCCTGAGTTTGCTGGTCTACAG